>NC_033629.1:10291447-10355425 GCF_001540865.1 Ananas comosus | reverse complement strand
TATATATATATATATATATATAATACAAAATAAATTCGGGTTTGGGTCGGGTTCAGGTTGGGGTTCGGGTCGGGTACAATCAAAATCCATATCCAAATCCATATCCGTCGGGTTTCTATTTTTTATATCCATATCCGAATCCATATCAATATTCATCGGATATATCCGTTTCATTCGGATTCGGGTTCGGATAAAATTTCGGGTATCCATACCCATTGACATCCCTAACCGAACGTGCCTTTAGCTGTGGAGGCATATGAGACTGATCCAATTATGTGTAGAATATACAAGTGGCTTGGGCCGGGCTGGAACTTTCTAACTCTTTTGCTACCAACTTGACATTAATTCGTTCTCGTTGCCACAGAAGCAAAATTTTCGACTTAGAAGTACGCATTTGAAGCTCAAACACTTTCTGAAAGTTTATGCAATTTTCAAGTCGAAAAAAAGCTGCCGTTGAAGGCCGCCGGCATGCACAATCCTAATCCTATCCGAGCCCGTCATTGCACTTCGGACAGCCGTCCGTAGTATCATCAGTAGGGATGTCAACCGATCGGATTCGGGGCGGATTTTTAAAAACCCGAACCTGAATCCGACTCCAAATCTGAAATCTGAATCAGAACCTGACGGATTTTAAAAGTCCATATCCTAACCCGAATTCGACCAAAAATTCAAAATCCAAACCCGAAAATCCGAACCAAAATAATTATTTCTCTTTTTAATATTTTAAAATATATTACATTAATCTAAATTTTTAAAATATAATATCTAATTTTTATATACATATCATATAATGTAAAATAAATTCGGATTCAGGTTCGGATTCGGGTCGGATACAGTCAAAATTTATATTCATCGGATTTTTATTTTTGATATCTATATCTGAAATCATATCCGTTTAGCATAGAATAAATATGCTCCGATGCAGATTCGCATAAAAATTTGGGTATCTTTATGTATTGACATTCCTAATCATCAAGAGCACCTCCCTTTCGAGGAACCCAAATGGTACGGTTTTGATTTTTTGGTCTTTCTCAATGTGGTCTATAGCACGAAAGACCATTCTCAACAAGTGAGTAATAATACCAAGGTCGCTAGAGCAAGTGGCAAAGGGTTTGATGGTTGGTATCTGAGACCCAAGTTCGAATCCTAGTTGATTCATATTTTCAGCTAAGTTTATTTCTAAATGAAATAAATAAAGCGGGTAGGGTGCTACCTATCTCTCTCAAAAAAAAAAAAACTTTTTATATTATTGTAGTAATTAGGCCACAACGATTCCAAAGCTTTTTTTAGTNTCAATTGATTTGGATAGCTTTACACCGTTAAACGAGAAAACCCCTCATATCAACCATTAAAATTACTAATTTTAAAACCCTTTGATCATTAGGTAAATGATATCGAAAAGATTTGAAATTTGAATTCTAGATACTTCAAGTGATATAGATCATGTTCAACGGTGCCGATCATCAATTTGAAAGCTCCACCATAAAAAACAAATGGATGGCAATGGAGTCCGTTTGCTACCGATAGCATTCCAGCTCAACTCTATATATATATATATATATATATATATTCGTTTTAGCTACTTTTGGACAACCGAACCGTCGGAACGTGCCTTTAGCTGTGGAGGCATATGAGACTGATCCAACTCTGTGTAGAATATACAAGTGCCTTGGGCCGGGCTGGAACTTTCTAACTCTTTTGCTACCTACTTGACATTAATTCGTTCTCGTTGCCACAGAAGCAAAATTTTCGACTTAGAAGTACGCATTTGAAGCTCAAATACTTATTTCAGTTTTCCTCCGTAATAAAAGAAAAAAAGTTTCGTAATTTTTGTTTATCAAAGTTTTGACATCTGAAAGTTTATGCAATTTTCAAGTAGAAAAAAAGCTGCCATTGAAGGCCGTCGGCACGCACAATCCTAATCCTATCCAAGCCCGTCATTGCACTTCGGACAGTCGTTCGTACTATCATCAGTAGGGATGTCAACGGATTGGATTCAGAGCGGATTTTTAAAAACCCGAACCTGAATCCGACACCAAATCTGAAATCTGAATCAGAATTTGACGGATTTTAAAAGTCCATATCCAAACCTGAATTCGACCAAAACTTTGAAATCCAAACCCGAAAATCCGAACCAAAATAATTATTTCTCTTTTTAATATTTTAAAATATATTACATTAATCTAAAATTTTAAAATATAATATCTAATTTTTATATACATATCATATAATGTAAAATAAATTCGGATTCAGGTTCGGATTCGGGTTGGATACAGTCAAAATTTATATTCATCGGATTTTTATTTTTGATATCTATATCTAAAATCATATCCGTTTAGTATAGAATAAATATGCTCCGATGCAGATTCGGATAAAAATTTGGATATCTTTATGTATTGACATTCCTAATCATCAAGAGCACCTCCCTTTCGAGGAACCCAAATGGTACGGTTTTGATTTTTTGGTCTTTCTCAACGTGGTCTATAGCACGAAAGACCATTCTCAACAAGTGAGTAATAGTACCAACGTCCCTAGAGCAAGTGGCAAAAGGCTTGATGGTTGGTATCTGAGACCCAAGTTCGAATCCTAGTTGATTCATATTTTCAGCTAAGTTTATTTCTAAATGAAATAAATGAAACGGATAGCGTGCTACCTATCTCTCAAAAAAAAAAAACAAAAAAAAACCGAGTAATAGTGCTACACTTGGGCTTCTTGAGATGGTTGAGCCTAATTATGTCTTTAAACTTTTTATATTATTGTAGTAATTACGCCACAACGATTCCAAAGCTTTTTTTAGTATTGCAGAGAGATTACATTATGGGCGTATTTGGTTCGGAGAGAATCGGAATCGAAATAAGCTAGAATCGGAATTGGAATGACTCATTACCTAATTCTGTTTGATTCATCACCTGAATCGGAATCGGAATAAATTATTCCCATTGTCGGTATTTGGTTAAAATTATTCCCATTGTCGGTATTTGGTTAAGGTAAATATAAAAAACATAATCAGATCAACATACTAATTTTATCTTTATAATATATTAATTTAAATTCAAATTAAAAATTAAAAATTAAAAATTTACATCAAAATTTTGAAATAATGTTAAAATTTTAAATCTATTTTTTTTAAAAAATTAAACTTTAAAGTTAAGTGGATAATTCAAAATAGAAACTAAATTTCGATTTATTCAAATTCAAACTTAAAATTACAATTTAAATTTTAATTTGAATCCATAAATTTAATTTAAGTTTTAAATAAAATTTGAATAAAACTTTATATAAACTAAAATTTAATTTAAATTCAAATTCGTAAGTTAAATTCGAAATACTTGATTAAATTTTATTTTTAATTCAAGTTGAAATTAAAATTTAAAATTTAAAATATAATTTCTAAATTTAAATTCGCATTTTAATTAAAAAAGTTGAAATAATAAATTTAATCCGAATAAATATCCATTCCGTCGGAAATCAACATCCAATCCGGCCGGATTGGAAAAAGAGGTGATTGGGAAATTCCCATTCCACTGGAAAATCGGTATGTGCGGTGAGAAAGTATGATGATTCCCATTCCACTGGGAAATCGGTATGTGCGGTGAGAAAGTACAATGAGAAAATATTCTATTTGTTTCCGTACGTAATGTTGCGTTACGCATATCGCAATAAGTCGGTTACAATATATTTTTTACGGTCCCACCAGAAACGCAAAAGCGTACTCTTATATGCTTTTATTCGAACTCTACTTTATTTAATAGCGTCAGATGAGACTCAATACTAAACTAAGCCAAATTTTTATTAATTTTGACGTAATAGACCACGTCAACTTTTATCCCATGTGATAATATAAATCACATCTATCGTATAGTAAATTCTAAGCAATCTCGACACTAACTTTTTCAAATTTTTAGAAGGGCATAGCGGTGATTGGCTCGACGCCAAAGTGTCCGATGCTCCAAAGAAAGTCAGCGGACGTGGTGTGCGAGATCTTTAGAGTGTAGAGGATGATGTTGAGTGTTGTACGATTGGATTGAAATAATAGGCACACGAAAAAATAGGTAAAAGATAGACAGATAACTTTCATATGTTGTTTCTATAAAAATTCTGTTATTTTCAAATATGTCCCTTCCGTTAGAATCTATTAAAAAAATATAGTTAACCGTAGGTTAAATACTTTATTTTAATTAATTTTTGATATTTTTATCCTTCTTATATTATACTGTTATGATTTTTAAAAGATCATATTTGTGATCGCAAAATTGGAAATGTAAATAATTTTTTAATGGTTCTTTAACGGTAACAAACTAGAAAGATATATTTAAAAATATCAGAATTTTTATAGAAATAATATATAAAAATTAAACTTTATTGGGATATATTTATTATTTACTATATTTGCATGAACCTATATAAAATTAACCTTTTGAAATAACTGCTTCTATCTTCTCCATCAGAGAAACATATTCAAGAAGCTTGGCACCAAAACCGTTTACAGCTGCTGAATACAGAAGGAATCTGACAAAGGGTTTTATGGTTTTTTTTTTTTTTCTTTTTTATAATAGGGTTTGCAAGTAGTGGTCCAAATCCAAAGTCCATTACCTCGTCATATTCTCATTCAATAGTGGTTGGTGTGTATACAAATCATATCATTTAATATCTCTCCTTTTCTTTTAAAAAGTGTCCCTACACCAATCTGTCACGGGAGTTTTTCGTACTCATGTGATGGCTCCAAAAAGCCTACTGTATCACACTTGCACCACGTCATTAATAACAAATTAATTATAATTTTTTTTTAAAAAAAATATAGCAAAAATATTTTTTTATTAATCATAATAGGACCGGTGAGCCTAAAAAAAACAATCTTATTGGTTGAGACATGTCATGTCAATAATATAATCGGTGCATTCTAAATTTGTTGTCGTGATGACTCTGGCTGCAGTGTAGGACAGATTATTGCCTTGAGCTGGTCTGCCACATCAGTCAAAGCTGGCGTATTTATTTCAAATTTGGAGCCCTCGGAATTTAAATCTAAACTATTAAATATGATCAATATTTGTAATAGTGTACGGCCTATTTAGTCAGCATCTTACTCATTGTTGCGGCCCACAATTGTAAAATGGAGTTTTCGTTGACTTAATGCAAGCGCAACAGTAGATTCAACAGCTTTTAATTGCTCCACATTGACTAGCCACTCAATTGGATAAGGATTGAACAAGTCCTACTAAACATTTATATCTTATTATCAGATAATCCCAAACATTTGTAATGTGGAAAGGGGGATTGTTCTGTTCATTTCATGACAAATTTGTTCTTACAAATTATGATTTTTGAGGTGGAGACCATTTTGCTGACTTAGATCACATGCAATAGCTTAAAATTTTGCTTTAAAGCATCTAAATTGAAATTTTAAAGAGTTGGTTCATTGTGGACCTGGTATAGAGAATGATTCCTCATTGGTGTAGACACTAGAATTTATTGCATGACACAGAAGAAGACAACATAGTACACATACAGAGCCTGTATAGTTCAGTGGAAAATTAAGTATATGTGTTAGTCCATAGAATATAAAAACAGAGCCAGGAATTGTCCCAATCCCTCTACTTTGCTCAATCTGAGTCCCAAATATTTTATTGAACTTAGAAACCCTCTTTTTCTAATAGATTTAGATGACACTTTGCATGTGGGATTCACAGGTTTTGTTGTTTGCCATGATCAGCTTTTGCAAAGAGTATTTTATGCTACAGAATATTTATAGATGTACTAAACTCTTTTTTTACATTAAATTATTGTTTGTAATTCTTAATATAATTGAACACAGAAGTTTTATAACATCATATAATGTTATTGTTCTTTTTAATTTTTGTAATCAAAATTTTTCAGCAGTTGGAAAGTCAGCAGATAAACTTTCTTTTTTTTTAAATTTTTTTTTTAATCATTATTGGCTGGATTTGTAATGCACCATAACTCGGAAGATATTTTCTTCAAAGAATAAAAAAGTGAATACGAATTTATTTGTCAAATAACCACTTTAAACGATATAAATTGCGAGCACTTTTGATTCTCAAACTATAAGACGTGTGACCCTTTAGTTTTAAATTTTAATTTTAATTTGTTGCCATTTCTGGCCTAAACTGTGTAAATTGTTGCAATCAAGTGTTTCAACCTAATTAATTATTTGGCTACATATTGACAAATTATTAATATAAAAATAATGTGATATATTAATTATTATCACGTCGTCAATATGATGCTACTACATTACTTTTATATTAGAAATATATTAATACTTAGTTAATTCAATTGAGTATAAGATTTGAATATAACAATTTAGAAAGTTTAAGGTACAAATTGCAATAAGTCATAGTGTCATAATTTGAAGACCAAAAGTGTAATTTAGCCTTTTAAAAAGTACTTTAAAGCTCAAAAGTATATTACATTTAGGCTTTCCACTGTATAGTCAAAAACTTGAATCTTTCTGTTTGAGAAGAGAGCAATGGTGAGGAAGCTCAAGACCTATTGAGAGAGAAGAAGCAGAAGTAGAGAGATATATAGAAATAAGTCATTTCTTCGAAAAGAGAAAAACAATTATTGATCAACTCTAAACTGGTTCATCGAACACCACACACACACACATATATATATATATATATATAGAGTTGGACTGGGCTACTATTAGTAGCAAAATTCCATTGTTGCTATCAGTTTTTTAGCCTTTGGATCAACTCTTTTCATTATTTCTAACCATTGGATTAAATACTATAACCCAGTGGGAACCACTCAACCCTAGGGGGACCACTCAACTCTAACCAACTAATATCATTCCGACCCTACAATTTTTCATCCAAGGGTTAAAAATTTGATAGTAAAAAGAGCGTTTTACTATTAATAGTATTCCAGCCTAATTATATATATATATATAATTTAATATATTGATATATACTATTATAGTGTGAGATACTAAACCTTAGCAAATTAGTAAGGTTATAGTATAAGTTATGCTTGATTGAGCTCGAGACGTTTGGCGCAGAATAGACGTAAAAAAACAGACTTTAAAACTCAAGTTTCAAAGTAGAGGACTAAAGTTGAATATCGTAATAGGTGAGGGGCTTTTGGATAATTGTCACCTTTCAACCTTATCCCACCGCCTTAATTAGGATAAGATGGCAGGTGCTACTAATTAAGGTTGCTATCCTCTCTCTCTTTATGTTAGCTCGTGGGCACGGTGGAGAGCTCGAGCTCGGGAGGTTTTTGTCGTCGACGTTGCGCCGCGGTGCCGTTCGAGCGTGCGTTCGTCGTCGTAGCATTGTGAGGAGGCCGGGCGAAGGTGTGATTTCGTCATTCTCGACGCCGTGCCGGAATTGGAGTCGCTGGTTGAGGTGGGTAATCTCTCATTCCTCCATGGATTTCTTCTCTACTTCAAGCTTCATTCAATTCGAGCTTAAGTACTGATTCGCAGGATCTTGTCGTCGACTATTAGTATTTCAGCTCGTATGCGACGTAGGACCATCGGATTTCGACGAGATTTGGTTCGTTGGAACCGGGACTTCGAGACGAATCCATAGGATCCTTACTCGCCCGATTTGGAGAAGGTTTGTTCTGTCAAAATCCCTTTTTACTGAGTTGCTGTTTGCCGAGCAGACTCTGAAGTGCTGATTGCTGATTCCAGCATCGACCCGCCGTGTTTTACCTAGTTCTCTGTGTAGAAGTGTCGAAACGCGACGAAATTTAACGTGCTAGATTCACGACTTCAAGACGAAGATTCTGAGCCCAAGATCGCGATTTTTGGAGCAGGTTTGCCCTGTCGAACCCTAGTTTTACTAGGCTGCTGTTTGCCGAGCAGATTTCAGAGATGCTGTTTCGCAGGTTCGAGCGTCGACGTTTCGTACTCTGGCCCGTTCTCTGCGTAGGAGCGTTGGAATTCAGCGAAACCTGGGCCATTGGATTCGTGACTTCGAGACGAAGCTTCAGGACCCTTGTTTGCTGAATTTGGATAAGGTTAGCTTGATCGGATTTAACGCTTTCTTCGCTGCCAGGAGTTGCTTGAGAGGTGGGTTACATCGGTTTTTACTCCTAAAATTCATATTCGTCGGCATGTATAATTTCGTCGACCTTTGGATACTCTATTCTAGCTCGAATTCATGGATTATATTGTATTGTAAATTGAATTTGGAGCATGTGATAATAAATTAAGTAGGTTATACATGTTGGACTGAAATTGAATTAGGAAAAACCTGCGATTTGGACCGTGTCACTTGTTTAAACTGCCTGATTTAGCTCTAGGAGCCGTTATTAAATTGTACTGTCGGCAGTATCTTCGAGACGAGTACTCCAGGTAGTTTAGATTACATTACGCTCGTGCTGGTGCGCCGAGTGGATTTTTACAGGATCGTTCAGGTTGTTTCGCTAGTGGGTCCGTCAAGTTGACGGTGACCCGCCTTTTTTGCGTCAGATTGTGCCGAGGGCACATTACCCTGTTGTGGTTTAGACCAGTTTGAGTCGTTACTCTGACTGTGGCTTTTCAGAGCCTTTTGAGCTCGACAAGAGATAACGCTGCATACTCGGTTGGTAGCGCCCACCGAGTGCCACTCCGGAGTCAGGCTTTGTGCTTTCGCGTTGGTGTCGCTCATGCCAGTTGGACTTGCTCTCCACGGACCAGTTAGTGTGGATAGAGCCCGATAGTCGCAACAGGGCAGGGACGGGTGTATTCACAGTCCGGGGACGGGTATGCTTACAGTCCTGATTTGGATTGGGTCAGATTTGACATTTCCTACAGTTGGTTAGTGTAGAGATGATAGTGTAGTGGATGATAGCGGTAAGAGTGTACTTCCTGCTTTTCCTTCTATCCTTGTCCCTTCTGTTAGACTTAGTGGGTGACCGATGTCGTTTTGGGCGGTACCCCTGAGGACTACTTGTTTTTACAGTAGTTCTCACGCCCAGTTGTTACTATGTTTTGGCAGAGCCACCAGTGCCGGCTTGCACCTTCTGCCGATCAGGGATCGAGGCAAGGGCGTTGCGAGCTAGAGCTCTACCCGACAGTCAGAGCTAGAGGCTTTCCCTACTGCAGGTAGTTTGTTTTGGAGTTTATGTACATCGTTGTTTAACTGCCAGTGCGAGTAGCTTTGTATTTTGGATTCTAACTATGTATATGAAACTCAGATATTTAGCTTATTTTTTTGAGCAGCTCTATGCTACTGTTTGTAGCATTGTATTTCTACAGGTACTTTGACGCTTCGTATACAGGGGAAATTTCTTTGTATACGGCGGATTTGTCGGCGTGCCCGGGAACGAGTCATCCGGGGCGGTGACATATAGAGAGAGAGAGAGAGAGAGAGAGAAGAGAGAGAGAGAGTTAGGCTACTATACTATCGGTAGCACGGAGGCCTTCGTGCTATCCTAAGTTGTTTCGATGATCGCGCTTTTGAATTGAACGATCGCTCCGTTAGACTTGATCTACACTATTAAAAGTATTTGAAAATAAATTTCATAATTTTTAATAGCATTTGGCTGGTGGATCAAAAGGTCAAAATGACTAATTTTAATGGTAGATTGTGATCGTTTGTGAATTAACGGTGTAAAACAATCCAAATCAGATGAAATTATTATATAAATTCTTTTCTTTTAGCTATTAGAAGTAAGATTCAGTACCTGCTGATTTTAATATTCAAGTCTTCTTCATAATTTTTAATGAGATTTATTTTTCAATCGCGTTCATTTATTGACTATCTCGTTTGATTATATACAATGATACGAAAATTATGAAATTTAGTTTTCAAATACTTTTGGATAGTGTAATCAAAGTCTAACGGAAGCCGATCGTCAGATTTGAAGCCGCATCATTAAAAAAACTTGGTAGCTACTGAGGTCTCGTGCTACGAAGATAACCTAGCTAATTATATATATATATATAATATATATATATATATATATAATTATATATATATATATATATATAATGTAAAATAAATTCATGTTCGGATCGAATTTGGATCGATCACCCTTCCTCATAAATTTTAATGCTAAATTGGCCGCATCAAATGGAGGTATAAAAAGGCAATACAAAATCAAAGAGGTCATATATATTATTATGATGATAGTTATAAATCCTTATCCTTTTTTGCTCAATAGCCATGTGGCGCGGCGCTATTGGCTGATTTAGATATTGTTAGGTACCACTTCCTCTCACTCATTTGTCTCTGTCCATTATCCTCTTTGTATCTTTAACTAGTGAATAGCAGCCTTTTGGGTGCAACTAATAAAATGCTCAACCTGCAAAATTTCTCAGCTTTTTTTTGTTGCATTTGGTCCACTTTTTACAGTGTATGTACTTGAATAAATCTAGCCAACATGCTCTTTAAGAAGTTTTGGGAGATATTAAAAGATAAGCAAATTTATTATTGAATTCTTATTTAGTAAATTTTAATTCAACTTTTATGTTTTCTATGAAACATAAATCAGATGTTTCGCAAATAAAAAATTTAAATTTTCTCCATGAAAAAAGCTTTTAAAAGTGGATGTATAGTTATACTGTTCTACTTCCGTATGTAAGGTGAAACTAACTTTTTCCGGGAAGAAAATACAAAACTTAAATTTTAGCTCATTTTGGAATAAATTTCTGAACTTCAAAGATTTTGAATTACTATATAATCTTATAATATTACTGAAATCGATAACTTGCCTTAAAAAGTTGGATTCTCCTATCAGAACTTAAAGAATTTTATGACATTTTGGACATAATATTTCGTAAAAATGAATTTTAAGAAATATTTTGAAATATATATATATATATATATATATATAGAGAGAGAGAGAGAGAGAGAGAGAGAGAGTGAGTCCGGGATAATCGAGAGCACAAAACGTTTGATGCTATCGAGTTTTCCGCCGTTAGATTTAACCCTTTGACTATTTTTTATCTGCCTAGTTCTATACTATTCAAAAATCCCAATTTACTAACCTAGAGATCTACGTATCCTACCGTATTTTTTTCATTCAATGTGGTCGAAATTATATAGACTAATTAACTGTGCACTATGATAGTAGTTTCATCCCTATTATATAATGATGTTTATAATATATAATATATATATAGAATATATATATATTTAGAATGAGTAGAGAGAGCGTAGGCTGAGTATACTTCGGGTAGACGGACGGCTCATTGCTACAAGTTGATTTTCGATGATGCGCGACTTCCAATCGACGATCAGACTTCGTTGTAACTTGATTCTACACTATGCAAGTAATTTGAAACTATTTCGCTTTGCGATTATTTGCTAGTGATCAAAAAGGTCTCAATGACAATTTAATGGTAATTTATGCGTTTGTGAATTAACGTCAACAAATACTAATAATGTAAAATATATCCAAATTTGATGATATTTTATAGAAATTTTATTCAGTATTGAATAAATCAGTATCTCTGATCTTAATTCAAGTTTTATCATCATTTTTGAGGATTGTTATTTTCAGCCGTTCATTTTTAAGATTATCGTTGATAATATATGATACGAAAAATTATGAAATTTAGTTTTAAGACTTTCAAGATGTTTAGATCCAGTCTAACGGGCCAGTGATCGTCGATTTGAAGCGCATAATGAACAACTGTTATACGGAGCCTCTGTGCTACCGAAGATTATTACAAACTATCTTCAAAATATTGCAAAACAAGCGATGAACTGTCAAAATTCTGATACAGGTTCGTGGTTGCATTTTTCTTTTATTTAACGAGGCTTCAAAATTTAAATCTTTTTTGTTGCATACAATCCTTCAAAGCCAGATTTTTCTCCAGTTTCAATGCATTGGTCTAATATGCTTCACTTCTCATTCTTTTGGCTGTCCAGGTGAATGTGTTGTATGCATCATCTGGCTTGTAAATTTATAGGAATTCAAATGCTTCCGCTAGGTAGCCGAGATCCGTAAGTTTATCTGAATTGAACGAACGAACTAATTTTCGTACTTAAGGATATGATTTAATTGATATCAAATAAATCCACCCATATGATTCAGTTATAAATTTTGACTACCTATCCGAACGAGGTACTGAATCGATTTATTTTACATTATATATCTAAAAAAAATAATAAAAAAAATAGGATTTAATGTAAATATATTTAAAATTATTAAAAAAAGAATAATTGTTTCTAGTTTCATTTCGGATTCGAAACAGGTTGGTTTTTAAATTTTTTTGTCAGATCCGGATTTGAATATTAAAATTTTAAAACATTTCGCATTAGGTTTTCATTTCTGGTTTGGAGTCAGTTCGGATTCTGACTTTTTTGAATCCGTTCGATTCGATCGTTGACGGCCCTAGACCACTTTAGTATGAATTATCTGAGAGATATTTTGTTGTGGGGGGGGGTGGGGCGGGGGGGGGAGAGGGGGGTAGGAGTTAGTGTTCCATTATTAGCCATATAATTCATCTGTCTATAGTGTCAATTCAAAGGGTTGCGTCAGGTGTCCTTTAATATTAGGCTTGTTAAATCCATTGACACTAGGAAAACTTCTAGAATGCAACGGGTATATTGGTGACGTGGCGTAATAAACTAATCAAATATCTTCATTTAGAGATATATGTCTCACCATGATTGTAAAAAATTATTTTTATTATACTTTTGTTTGAAAAGAAGGAATGTGATTAGCTTGTTATTAATGACGTGGTGCAAGTGTGATAGTGTAGAATTCCTCTTGATACTAGAGGATTCAGAATTTTTTTCTAATGAATTAGTATATAATAAAAAAAATAAATTAGTGATTAATATTATATAAATAAAAAAATATATCATAATTGTTCTCGACTTGTTTTTATATTTTAAAAATTATATATGATAATCTCATTAATAATATTGTCAAATACATTTTTTATTTTATAAGCCAAGCAATAATTATTTATTAATTAATCACACATATGTTTGCACATAAAAAATTGGCCTTTTTCATAAAAAATCCACTTATTTTGGGCTTTTGCAAAACCGGGTCACCTTTTTCGTTTTTGCAGATGGATCCGCTTTTTTAGCAAACTGACCAAAATACCCTTATTACTTTTTCTCTCTCTTTCTCTCTCCCTCTTCGTTTCTGTCGTTCTTTTTTTTTTTTTCTCGCCGAAAAAAAAGGCGACCGTCGCCTTCTTCTTCACCGTCGCCTCCTTCCTCACCATCCTTCTTCACCGTCCCCCCTCCTCACCCTCCTCTCCACCGCTCCGACCCCCTTCTCCTCTCCTCCGCCGCCGCGGAGCCCGAGCCGATCCCAGGTCGCCCGTCCCTGCGGCAGCGGGCCGCGGCGAATGGGGGTCGGCTGGATGCGCGAGAAGAAGACAACGGCGAAGAAGATAGAAGCGGAGGCAAGCGGACAGGGCGCAGGAGGGGGAGGCGGAAGCGCAACCGGCCCGGCACCAGCGGCGCCGCTGTTCTTTCCGTCGCGGCGCTGCCCCTCCTCCCGCGCCGCGGCAGAAGCGCCGGCCAGCGCCTCTGCTTCTCCCACGAAGACGTCGAGACGCGCTCCGCCGCGGACCCCAGCCCGATCCCGTCGCCGCAGCGGCAGCGGCCCGCGCGAACGGGGTCGGACTATTTTTATTTTAAACTGCTACATCTTTACTGATATTTATACTGCCTTCTCCTCTTCGTTGCATCTGTTTCTCTCTTTGTTGCACTGTTTCTCCTCTTAAAGAGGAGAAACAGCTGCAACAAGAGAAAACAGTGCAACAAGAGGGAGAAGCAGTTGTAAATATCTCTTAATGGGTGCACAAGTTTAAGATAAATGGGTGTAGTTTTTTTTCTTATATAACACCATTTTTCTCTCTTGTTACACTGTTTTTTATTTTAAACTACACATCTTTAACAAGATATTTATACTGCTTCTCCTCTTGTTGCACTGTTCTTCTCTTTGTTGCACTGTTTCTCCTCTTTAAAGAGGAGAAACAGTGCGACAAGAGAAACAGTGCAACAAGAGGAGAAGCAGTATAATATCTTCTTAAATGAGTGCAGTTTTAAGATAAATGGTGCAGTTTTTTCTTGTTGCACCATTTCTCCTCTTATTACAATTTTTTATTTGAAACTACAATCTTTAACAGATATTATAAGGGAAAACAGTGCAACAAGAGGAGAAACAGTGCAACAAGAGGAGAAGCAGATAAATATCTCTTAAATGGTGTCGAGTTTAACATAAAAAATAGCTGTAACAGAGGAGAAATGATGCAACAGAGGAGAAACGGCTGCAACAGAGGAGAAACAGTGCAACTTTCATTAAAGAGTGTAATTTTTATCTTAGTGGGTGCAGTTTATATCTGAAAGAGTGTAATAGAAGAGAAACAGTTGTAAATACTTTCAAAGAGTGCTAATTTATTTATTTAAAAGTGTAATTTTATATTTAAAGCTGGCAGTTTACATCTTAAGTAGTGCAACTTGTAATTTTTTTAGTAGTTAATGATAACAATTTCATCTTCATCCTTTTTTTTTATATAATTTTTTATCTTTATTTTTTTTCTGTTTTTTTTTTTTGTCACCCTCTCTGTCAATAGCCACGGGTGTCGGTGACGACGCCGCCTAAAGACCCCCCACTCCGAGCTGCAGCGCCGCAGTGATCTCCACGGTGTCGGCGTCGTGTCGGCGAAGATGCATCGTCGTCAGAGGCAGCAGAGAAGGATGGGAGAAGGAGAGACGGAAGGGCAGGAAGAGCGAAGAAGCGCTCGTCGAAAACTTGTGGAGGAGAGTCAGAGAAGAAAGAAAAGAAAAATGCAAAAAAAAAAAAAAAAAAGTCACAGCCCGGCTTAGGGGGATCGGAGACGAGGAAGGTGGGGCGGGTCGCCGCGGCGACGCCGCTCTGTCTTCTGCGCTCTCTGGGAAGAGAAAGAAAAAAAAAAAGACGAGAGAAAAAAGAGAAAAGAAAAAGTATAAGGCACCTCCGCTCCGTCTTCGCCGCCTCTCTGGGAAGAAAAGAAAAAAAGAACGAGAGAAAAAAAGAGGAGAGAGAAAGAGGAAGAGAGAAAAAGTTATAAGGATATTTTTGTCAGTTTGCTGAAAAAGCGGACCGAATCTGCAAAAGCCCAAAGATGGCCGATTTTGCACAAAAGCCCAAAATAAGTGGATTTTTTATGCAATTGGCCTAAAAAAAATTTTATCTATGGAATTGGCTGCATTAAATCAAAACCATCGAGTCCTTTGTGTTTTATTTTTTTGTTTTTGGATGAGAGAAAGCTATGCTCTATTTGTTTTTTTTTTTTTTTTTGAAAGAGATAGATAGTATACTATCCGCTTTGTTTATTTTATTTAAAAATAAATTTAACCGGTAATGTAAATCAATTAAGATTCGAACTTGGGACCTCAGTTATCAACCACCAAACCCTTTGCCACTTGTTCTAGAGACAGTCGGTGCGCGTCCTCCGCGACGCCGGCGCCGCCGCACATGTTTATAAATAAAATTTTTACCCTATGATGTCAAAGACCTGTGATTGAAATGGAGAATAAAAGAGTAAAGTCTAATCGAAAACAAGGATTGGATATTCTAGTCATAGCTATTCGTTGGTGTATTTGGGGAGAATGTAATAATAGAGCGTCTGGTGAGGTGCCTTATTTTGCTATCAATTGGTGTTATTAGAAACATGCGCACCTGCTTCATTTATTGTCTTTTAAAAATAAACTTAGAACTTACATCGGATATCAACCACCATACCCTTTGCCACTTGCGCTAAGGACATTTGGTTATAAATATTTAAATTCTTTAAATTTTAAATTTTAAGTTTTAAATTTTCAAGTTTTAAAATTTTTAATTTTAAATTCTAAATTTAGATATTAAATTTAAATTTTTAATTTTTAAATATCAAAATTTAAGTTTCAGAATTCGTAATTTTAAATTTGAAATTAAAAATGTAAGATAAAATTAAAAAATTAAAAAATTAAAAAATTAAAATTTAAAATTAAAATTTTAGAATTTAAATTTTAAATTATAAAATTTTTAAATTTAAAATTTTAAATTATATTTAATTTTTTAAATTATTAGTTACAAATTTTTAAAATTTAAATTCTAAATTTTTAAACTTTAATTTCAAAATTTTAAATTCTAATTATAAAATGTAATATATTAATAATTATATAAATTAGGCTGGAATACTATCAATAGCACCAAGTTATTGGTGATATTAGTTTTTTAACCCTTGGATTAAGAAATGTGTGATTAGGATGATGTAGGCCCCTTAGGGTTGAGTGAGTGGTTGGTTGAATATTATAATCTAACAGATAAAAATAATCAAAGGTTAAATCTAATGGTGGAAAGCTCGATAGCACCAAATCCTTGGTGCTATCGATAGTACCCCAGACGGACTCTAATTATATATTGATTAGTGACGACATTTAGCAATAAGTGTTGTTACTTTGTTATATTTAGTATCATTTTTTATAAAATGTCGGAACTTCAGCGACATTTATTAATTTACGCTGCTAATTTATCATATTTTACAGCTTTAATAGTAAATTACTTCTAAATTATTAAATCTAGCGGCAATTATCAAGTAATGTTATTAAATATATTAATTAGCATGATTTAAATAAATATTGCGGAGTAAATATTGCTAAATTATGAATTTATTGTAGTTTCATACATTTTAAAATGAATAATCTTGTTAACATAGATGCTAGATTTTTTTCAATTCATGATCAGAGTTATCAAACATTATCTAAATAGTATAAAGAATTTTCTATCTAAAATTCAAGCTGTTTGGATTTTGTGATCATTTGAATACTGCATAAATAATTTTTAAAATTTATAAACTTGAGTTTGTAGACACTTTAAATACTCCAGATCAATTTTAATAGTTCTCATTATTAATTCAAAATTTCTATCATTTAAAACGACTTAGAAAGACGAATGTTTTATTTTGATGAATGCATAATGAGCCAATGTATGAATTTCGTGCTCCTTTAGATTGTTTCAATACAATATTACGGTACACTTCATGCGCTCCCTTTTGCACACTATATCTTGTACACTGATGGTTGTCTTGTGTCTATATATCACAAAGGACATGGACATGAACGCTTATTTTTCTTTCCTTCTTCTCCCAATCCTCCATTTTGTGCAGTAATGACTATTTTGTGCCCATCACAAAGTACGTGGACACGCACGTTGTTTTCTTTTCCTTCTCCAAATCCTCCATTTTGTACAATGATGGTTATCTTATGCCTATCACAAAGAACGTGGATACGCACGTTGTTTTCTTTTCCTTCTTCTCCTAATCCTCCATTCTGTATAGTGATGGTTGTCTTGTGCGCATTACAAAGGGCGCAGGCAGGCATGTTGTTTTCCTTTCCTTCTCCCAATCCTCCATTTTATACAATGACGGTTGTTTTCTGCTCATTACAAAGGACATGGACATGCACTTGCTTTCGCTTCCTTCTTCTCCCAATCACTTTGTCAGAGAAAGTGCGCTCTGGATTCGCTATAATATAAAATAATTTTAAATTAATTGTATCTATATTACGGTTGGGGCTACTATATCCTTATGAGTATAGATCCCTTTATACTCATAAATTTTTAACCGTTGATTGATGGTATGTGTGGTTAGAATGATGGTGGCCTCCACTTAGAATGATAGTAATCCTCTAGGATTGAGTGGGTAGTTGGTTGAATAGTGTGATCTAACGGATGAAAATGATCAATAGAATAAATTTAAA
Source organism: Ananas comosus (assembly GCF_001540865.1). Lineage (NCBI taxonomy): Eukaryota > Viridiplantae > Streptophyta > Magnoliopsida > Poales > Bromeliaceae > Ananas > Ananas comosus. Next base: position 10,337,774 of record NC_033629.1, on the reverse strand, counting down.
GGCTGAAAACTTATGAGTATAAGAGAATCAATACTCATAAAAGTATAGTAGCCGGACTTTCTATATTACATAAAATATAAAAAATTTTAAATACTATTTTAATATATAATTTATTATATAATTTTTTACTGGACTTTTTTAATCCTACTCGAACATACTAAGTTTAATTTAAGACACATCTTACCTGTAATAACTGCTGACGTTTTTTTATAATATTATTTTTGTATATTGTTGATACATTGACGCTTATAATTTAGACAATCCTAGTAATTTATATATATTTTTTAATGTATCTTATAAACTTACTAACACATTAATAATATATTAAAATAATATTGCCGAGGTTGTAGCAGCAGTACTATCTTTAGTGGAGTATCCATCATGTTCACTATAATTTTAGGTCTACATACAATCAAATTACATGCATTGTCAATGTCCTCTTTGCTTGACTGAAATTCCATAAAGATATCATAAATCTGGAGTTAATTACTTAAAATTGTATATAATTTTCTTTTCTTTTTTTTTGACAGTGTAATTAGCAAAAGACTTGATAATTGGTATTTGAAATTTTTAAGTTTTTTTTTTTTTTTGAAAGAGAGAGATAGGTAGCACGCTAGCTGCTTCGTTTATTTTATTTAGAAATAAACTTAGCTGGAAATATGAATCAACTAAGATTCGAACTTGGATCTCGGATACCAACCACCAAGCCCTTTGCCACTTGCTTTGGGGACGGTTCTAAACATAATTATGCTTTAGTTTTTGGAAAAGAAAATAAAACTGATAGTATACCATTATTTTCTCTCCCAGAAAAAGAAAAAAAAAAGAAGAAATTGTTAACGTAACCTAGCGCATAAAAGCTTTACTATGATGTTTAACAACAAATTCTCGAAATAGAGAAGCAATTGCATATTAGGTTGCAACTTGTAGGAACGATCACATCATTTAGCGCACGGAACGATCACATCACTTGTAGGGAAAGAATGCATTTAGATTATTCGCATTGAAGGGCTTAAAAATATTAGGAAAAACTTCAAAAAATTCCACTGTGGTTTCGTACTTTTTCATTATGCCTTCCTGTAGTTTAAAATGTATCAATTTGCTTTCATGTGATTTTTTTTTTCTCTTTTTCTTATTGATTTCATTATTTTTTTTTTAAATTAGTGATAAAGTTAAAATTAAAGAGTACTAAAGTGAATATTTGATAAATCTAGATGGGTATCTGAAGTTTTTTGTATATAATTTAATGAAGTATTAACGAAAAAGCTACCGAAAAGATAAAAACGAAACCACGGGAAGGAAATTGATACATTTTAAACCACATGGGGGCAAAGTGAGAAACTACGAAACTACAGGAGGGTTTTTTGAAATTTTTCCAATATATTATACGCCACTCAACGTGTAGAATTTTTTCGTATATGAAATTGCAGAGGAATAAAGCCCTCATATATTATTAATAAAGGAAATTCGGGCCAGGTAAAGATATTTAGAAAAGCTCAAAAGGTGCTCTTATTTTCAAGATAAAATCATCAAATTTACTCTAATTTTCAATTTACTCATCAAAGTTAATTTTGTGTGTGAGCTAATAAACATTGTGTGTAAGGTAGAGCTCAGCCGTAGATATAGAGGACAATATTAAGAACGGTGAAAAGAGGCTTGGTGGAACGTGTTCAGTGCACAAGTACGAGAGAGAAGAGGTTAGAAAGTAAAATAAAAAATAAAGAATAAATTAGGAACTAATAATGTAATTTATTTTAAAATTTTAAAATTTGATTAAAAAGTAGATTGAAAATGAAAATACAACAATTTAGATAAAAGTTGGGAATGAATGTTGCAAATTTGTAATCAACTCTAGATTAATGTAGATGCATCTCGCCAACGACAAGGGCCCGTTTGGTTCAACATAAAATTGCAGAAAATAATTTTTCGTAGAATAAAGAACTTTTGGAGAAAAAAAGTTTTAAATTTTGTAGTATTTGGTTTAGAGGAAAAAAAAAGTAATTTTTTTATCAATATTTGTTTGGTTGAAAAAAAAAATCTATATTTATTTGGTTCGGTAGAAAAACATAAATGAAAAATTTTTATGCATTTGCGCCATTTTTCTGTGAAAATCGAAAGCTTCAATTTTTTTTTTTCTAAATTTATAAAAAAAAATTTACGAAAAAATATTTTTATATCGAAATAAATAAATAAATAAAAAAAATATTTTTACTATCTAAAATAATTTTTTAGTTAACTTTATGCGGAATTAAACTAAACGCTGCTTGAGCTCTTTTATCTTTCAAGAGTGAAAGCTGAGAAGCCGCCATGCCAGCCAGGGACGAAGCTAGAATTCAATCTTGAGGGGGCTCAAAATATATTTAAATAGAAACTTTAGTAATAAATAATAAACAAAATTTCTCCTAATTAAAAATTTTTTATTAAAAAATTATTAATTAAATAAATAATGTAAAAGTATGAACTTTATTTTTTTTTATATTTAGATGTTTAACTTATAATTATTTTATTTATATTATTATATTAAAATAACTTAGAAATTTTACTAAATCTAACACTAATTTTTTAGTTTTTTAGTAAATAAAATTAACATAGCTATTAAATTTAGTACAATTTTTGCTTTAGTCAAATAAAAAAGCTCACCTAAGATAAATAAAAAATTTAAAAAATTATTAAATAAAATTTTTAGAGTAGAGATATATATATTACAAAAGACTTTATAAGCAAGAAACTTTTAATATATTTTCGCCCATAAAAAGAGTATACGAGTAGGAGAATGAAAGAGTGAGTTATATATATTGGCACCATATTATTAAGTAAATATTAAAAAATTAGGGGGGCAAAGCTATCCATGGTCGGCAAAAAAAAAAAACTTTGAAGGACCATTAAGCAAATATTAACAAGTTTAGGGGGATCATGGCCACCTTGGGCCTCAGCATACCTTCGTCCCTAAGAAGAAAATTTACTTATTCACGTCTTTCTATTTAGAAAAAAAGTGCAATAAAAATATTTTTATAATCATGATGTGATAGATTAATTCAAAAATATCTATTTGATTGATCGGGATGCCACGTTACTAATATAACCTGTACATTCTAGAATTTTTTCCAAGTAATTTGAGAATTTTTTCCAAGTAAGGAGGACGACATCCACGCGTCTGCATTTCATTGGCCTGCAGGAAAATGTCGTGCGACGACCCCTACAGCGGATCGGCGGGCGCTGCCGTTGCACACGACAAACCAACTTCTCTCGGATGCCCCACGTTCCCAAAGTTCGGAAATGGCTCAAACACCCTCCCTCTCAAAAATTAAAGGATGGCCTTTTTTGCATTTGGGCCACTTAAATTTTTTTTTTTTATAAATAGCTCTATTAAATTAATAATTATAATTTTGATTTTATTCCCGTCACGTAAGTGTCACATCAGTACCACATAAGCTGGCTGGAGAGGGACGCTAAGTTGAATACGGTCAAACACAATGATGATTTATCGTGTTCCATACTTATATGTTACTGTGTTTAGATACGGTGAATGAATTATTACATTCAATTTATTTTAGCATTTTCATCCTTGCTTGGTGGCGCCTGCGTGGTAGGAATAGGACCAAAATTATAATTATAAATTTGATAAGATTATTTATGAAAATTATTTTTTTAGGGGGCCAAATGCAAAAAAAGTCTTTAATAAAGGATTGATTGTGCCGGTGGTATGTCCTTGGCCTCTATCCCATTTTTCACTTTGGTCCTTGGCCTTTTTATTTTTTGCTATTTGGTTCCTAAGCTTTCTCTTATTTTTTATTTTAATTATATCTTATCTATCTATTCATATAGGTCATAATTTCTTCCCGACAATCTCTTCATCAATTTTGATACTGACATTTTGAAAATTTTCAACTAGCACGTTTGATTTGGACTTACTACAATTAATGGTCACTAATATAAAAGAAATTTTTAGGGACCAAAATTGGAAAGAGATAAAAGATTATGAACCGAATTTCCCGGAAAAAAAAATCAAGTAAAAGTTGAGATTGCCCAAAATAAAATATCAAGTAAAAATTGAGATTAATGGTGCAATTAATCCAAATTTGTTTAAAAAACTCACTTTTGCTTACTCAGGTATAGGAATAGGAATTCCTCGAGAAACACCTTCCAGAGATTTTGTTGAATTTTTGCTTTCGTCAACGCGATTATAACATTCTTCTTTATTTTTCTAATGAACGAAACAAATAGTTTATTATTATTATTATTATTTTTTTTTTATGGAGTTAGTTTGGTAATTGATATAATTTATATTATATCAAATTTTAAAATTTAATTTGAATATAAAAATTTTTATTTTGAATCTCAATAGAAGATTAAAGAAATACCGAATAAGCAAGAATAATTTGCTTGTCGTTCAACTATACCTCAGGCATCCTCCCATCTCTTTCTTTTTCAATTTTTGTTCTCACATTTCTAGCAAAAATTTAAAAAAATATCAGAATCCTTTTCGCAATTAATGATTGATTGAACCTAGATGACCATGTCAACACCGAACTAAACAATATTTTTTAAATTCTAAAGATGTGAGACCCAGATAGTCCTAATTATAAAATATAATATGACTAAATTCTTAACCCAACTTAAGTATTTTAGATGATGGTAAGGTCTAAAAGGTTAAGAGAGTTAAGCGTACTAGAACGAGAGTAGTCATAGAATAGGTGACCCCCGTGAAAAGTTGGGGCGTCACAAAAGAGTTTACAATACAAATTTAAAATATACTTTCTAAGTTCTCAAAGCCAAATATTTAACACTAGACAAGTTATTAATGGTTGCCTAACAAGAGTAGCGCTACCATATCTTTTATGTGTATAGATTCCTTCATACTCATAAGTTATTTTTGATGATGGAGATTTCGAATTGATTTTTCACACCATTAAATATAATTTAGAGCATTTAAAATATTTAAAAAAATAAAATTTTGCAAATTTTCTAAAATTATATTAAAGTCCATCAAGCGGACATAAAATGAACGGTCAAAATTAAATGACTTCCTGAAATAGATGATCGAATTCTTCAATTTAAGATCAGAGTTATTGATCTTTATTTAGATAGAGAATTAAATTTTCAAAAATTTTACTAATTCTAAATCTTTTACACTGTTAAAATAGCAAGTCTTCCATATTGGCCGTTAAAATTGTTAAATTTAAGATCTTTTGATCATAAAGCAAATGAAATCCAAAAATTATGAAATTTAATTTTTAGAAGTTTTAAATATTTTAAATCATATTCAACGATATAAATCGTCGATTCGGAAGTTTTATTATCGAAAATAACTTATGACTATGAAGATAATTATATTCATAAAAGTATAGCACTGAAACTCGAATAACGAATAGATTTTCGAAATTAAACTTCAGTGAGCGACCTTGTGCCCGAGACCGTTTTAGTGTTTTTATCTTTCGGTATAAAAATTTGCAACTTATTGCAATATAATTTAATTTTATTTTATTACAATGCGATATGACAAATTAATATTATTTTGCTACTTTTGTAGTTTGCAAGGTGGAACATTTTATCATCTTGTTAAACCAAAGATTTGGTATAGTTAAAGGAAAGAATAAGTTTTTCGATAATAAATGGGCTAAATCATTAGGGTGCTTATTAATTAATTATTCTAATTTTTTTTACATATAGATTTTTTGGATGTTATGGACCGCACTCGGCTTATGAAAATTTTACAGCGTAGTTAATTGGTACAGAGAAAAAAGTGATTTAGTCTCTGATGCACAAATTATATAAAATATGCTAATCAAGGTAGTTAAAGAAAGCACTATATAAAATGACTAGAATTAAATAAACTAATAAAAGATTAGACAGTAAGGTTAAAATGTTTAATTATAATATAGTGGGATAAAAAAGGAAATAATTAGGCAAATTCTGTACATTTTTGCCCAAAAAAAAAAGGACCGGTCCATGATGGACCGGGTTTAGGCAAAAATTTTTCCGCTCTGGCTCTATGGACGATGCCACCACCTCCGATTTAAAATGACGGCCACAACCACCACCTTTCCATAAAAAGCACTAGCCCCCTCCCCGCAATTCTCCCACAATCCAGGGGCCTCTCCGCAAAATATCCTTCTCCTTCCTCCCCCATTCCCCTCCGCCGCCCGTGAGCTCGAGCTCCGGCGAGCCCCCGATGCTCCCCTACGCCACCGCCGCAGAGGCCGCGGCCGCGCTGGGGCGCAACCTCACCGCGGCGGAGTCGCTCTGGTTCCGCTACTCCGCGCGCGTCCCCGACCCCCTCCTCTACTACCACAACGTCCTCTTCCTCCTCGTCATCTTCACCCTGGCCCCCCTCCCCCTGGCCCTCCTCGAGCTCCGCCTCCCCTCCGCCATTGACGCCTACAAGCTCCAGCCCAAGACCCGCCTCTCCGCCGCCTCCTTCGCCAAGTGCTACTGGGACGTGATGCGCGTCTTCATCCTCGTCGTCGGGCCCCTCCAACTCGTCTCCTACCCCACCATCAAGGTGCTCTCGAATCCCTCCCTCCAACGATCCACATCGATGCGATCTCGATCCGACGATCTTCATCTCGTCGTTGTTGTCGTTGATGCGAATTAGTTCGCCATTTGTGTTGATTTCCGTTGATTTGGATTGATTTCGGAGAAGTCAGTTTCCGGCGAATTCTATTTAAAATTTGAAATTTTTGTTTCGTCCGGAAATGAGTAGTACCGTAGATTCGATCGTTTGAAGTAACAGGATTTAGCCGAGTTTAATTAGAAGTGAAATTTTTTGTTTGGAGTGAGATTGGATTTTGCTCTTTGGATTTTGAAAAGAGATGATGAATCACTTATATTTGTTTTCTGTTCCTAAGTTATATCCCTCCAACTTTTCTCTTACGCTAATGTTGAAGTCTCAAACCCTTGATCGATGTGCATTCACGAATAAGCTAATTTCTCATATATTGAACCATTTTGTATGTTTTGATGCAACAATAGGATGTTGTAGAAACCAAGTAGATTTGTTAGTTGGTTAATTTGTCACATTTTATTCCAATAAGTTATAATGTCTATTATTATTCAGGATAGAGCAAAATCATTACTTTCACTACTTATTAGTCTATTTGATTCACTCTTTCGCCTCACCGTGTTGATGTGCATGTAATTTGGGTGGCGCAGTTGGTAGGGATCAGGACAGGGCTGCCTCTGCCGACGGCAGGGGAGATGGTGGCGCAGCTTGTGGTGTACTTCTTGATAGAAGACTATGGGAATTACTGGATTCATCGGCTATTGCACGGGAAATGGGGGTATGAGAAGATCCACCGCGTCCACCACGAGTTTACGGCGCCAATTGGTTTTGCTGCGCCATACGCGCACTGGGCGGAGGTGCTTATTTTAGGGATCCCATCCTTCGTGGGGCCCGCCATTGCCCCCTGCCACATGGTCACCTTCTGGCTCTGGATCATCCTCCGCCAGGCCGAGGCCATCGACACACACAGCGGGTATGTAGTTCCCCATTTACAAGCACTAATTCCGGATTTCATTGATTCTTGATTCTGTTGCATGAGATCTTTATATGTTATCTGGGTGTGAACAATCTGTTTATTAGTTGCCATTTTGATTCTCCTTGATTCGCAGTAATGAATTAAGGAATTCTATGAGTGTAAATGCATCTACTTCATTCACTTATCAGTAATTGTTAAAAAAAAAAAAACAGAAACAAATGCTATTAGGCGTCGAGTGCCCAATGTTTTACCATAAGCTAATCTCGCTTGGGATATGTGTTCTGTTTCTTATGCTTTGTTTGCACTAGCAGATCTCCTTGTCCAGTTGCTAAGCACATCAAATTGGTTTTGGCACCCCAAATGGCAGACTGGACATTATATAAAATAATTTATTCTTTCTTGCAAAACTGAAGTTCAGAACAATGAACTTTCATTTATACATCATTAGCAACTTCTAAAGTGTATTTGAAATTACAAAAGTTCAGGTAGGAAGTTGGTTTGTTAGAGGCTGAAAAGTGAGAGTATGAGAAATTGATGAAATGTTTACTTCTAAGAAATAGACTCTCTCTTAATATTCACATATTACTCATGGGAACGGTAGCAGAAAACTTAAACCATGATCATCTGCCAGAGTCTCTTGGTATTTCCAAAGTACTATTAGAAGTCTCTCTTGCTCAGCATTAAGTAGATTTTTTGTCATTAAGTATCTGTCTGATGCCCTTTGTTCATAAAATGGCATTGTATCTTTATTTTAATTTTTCAGCTGCCTTCCTGCATCTTCTCTTTGATTGTTTCACATATTTCACATATTATATCAATTCTTACTGATGAGAACAGGTTCTCCACTTGACATGTTCACACCATCTTCTGAAAAATTTTTCACATCTTATTACCAGTATAATTGAATATTTTTCTTATCTTATTTTGGCACACATTCTTATCTTAGCTGCACTTGGATTTCCTATCGTGGTCCCACATTCTAAACCATAAACGATGTGCAGATTTTTCATGTATCATATGTGAATTTTCCTTTATTTAGGGACTAAAAAAAGTGTTTTCTTCTTTAGTAGTTGTACCATGAACCTATAGTAATAGAGATGATCATTTCAATATATCGTAACAATCAACTTTGGCTGTCTCTTAGCTCTATACATCATAATACTAATTCTGTATACTGTACATACAATGATAAAAAGTATCCATCCTAAAGCCATTAGTTTCTACAACATTATTCCTATGGTAGGACTTTTGCTATCATTAACAGTCGTTAAACAATTTCTAGTTAAGCAGTAAAAGTGATGGGACCTTTATTTGAACATCGTAGTACGTCACAGTAAGTGGGATGCCAATCCTTGGTTTATTTCTTTCAAACAAGTTTTATCGTGTCTACCAAAACTCCTCTAAACTACTGCTGGAAAAGTATGGTGAGGAGTTAGAAAATTCATACAAATACAAGATACAGTTAGTCTAAATCATAATATGACTAGACTCCAGAATAAATTTTAGTCTGGTAAAGGGAATAATTGTGATGGAATATCTTCTGTATATTGGGTTCTATACTATATTGTGTTGGAAAAGAAACAAACAATTTTTGCTTCAGGAATCATGTCATAATATGTTGGTTTCTCAACAGATATGACTTTCCACTTAGTCCAACAAAGTACATTCCTTTCTATGGGGGAGCGGAGTACCATGATTATCATCACTATGTAGGAGGACAGAGCCAAAGTAACTTTGCTTCCGTGTTCACATACTGCGACTACATCTACGGAACGGACAAGGTATATTGGAGATATCTTTTATTCTTTTTTTTTTTTTTTTGCCTTTTACCAGAAGTGAGTGGCAACAAAAGCTAATGCAACTTTTCTTAATCAACTCAGGGCTACAGATACCATAAGGAACACTTAGCAAAGGTAATTGTGCATTTCTTGGTGTCCTTATATTCCTGAATATCCTGTTTCTTTGCCTGAGAATTACGTGCTTCACATCTAATGTCTTGTGCTTGTTTGGCCCTGCTTTAGCAAAGCTACTTCCTGAAGCAGCAGCCAGCATTTAGGAAACAACAAAATCTAGAGTTCTGCTGTGGAGGAAGCTATAATAAGCCCATAAGTTTCAAAAACAGAAGCTTAAATTTGAACCTTCTATTTCTGCTGCAATAGGAACTTATTAAGGGAATTTTAAGAAATAAACTCTTCATGTTTCGCCAAAAAGCTTATTTAAGCAAAACTTTTGCAGAAGTTCGAAATTCCAACAGGACCTAGTATGCCCTTTGTCGTGTATAGTGAATTTTTATGAGCTTTACCCTGATGATGTATGTTTCTACTTAGAGAGTTCCACTCACTCAAAATTGCATTTATTTAGTATTTGTTCCTGTTTTACTTCTGCTTTATTACTTTTGACCTTTCTTTTTGAATTTCATTTGAATAGATGAGGGAACAGTGGAGAACAAGTGGTCAAAATGGTGAATTAAATGGCGTTAACCATAATCAGAAGTCGGCATAGACGCAGCTTTTTTTTTTTATTTATTTTTTGTTTAGATCTCTGTTGAAATTCTCTTGTTCTTTGTCTAACAATGGGCATTCTCCTTTCGATCGGCAGTAGCAAGCTTTATGTATTGTTGTCTTTGCTTCTACTGAACTTCACTTTCTATGCCGATTTGATGAAATGGATCAAAGGACGCATCCACCGCATTAAGTCTTTGGGCAGAGGCGATGCTGCATCGAGTCTGTCTCTTTGCTATGGTCATATGTTCATAACTTTGAATGTTATGTGAGTATGAAAACATAGAAATTCTTGAACTGTCAAAGTGACTGGTTCTTCCTTTGTATTATTACTTTGATTTCAGATTTCTGCAGCGTTTACCAGCTCGCGTGCTATCAAGAAAGCAGTGAAAAGTTGTGATCTTGTGTTCTTCAGAATGCTCAGGTTGCAGTAAAAGCAAAATCTTGTTTTCGCTAGTCTTTAGCCTTTGGATTCCTGTAACTCGAAAGACTATTAGGTTGGTTGGTGTTGAAGTTCATAAGTCCACTACTGTTCGTCGCAGAGCAAGCGTCGTGGAAGCATATTGCTATGTGCTTTCCCCCACTTTCCGGTGAGGCTTCAAGAATATTCTTTTGCTGCAGGCGGTCGGTTGGAGGAGTTCAATCTGACGGTGCCAAACCTGGCCTGACTAGATATGACATTTGACTGGCCTGACTAGATATGAGATTTGATGAAACCGGCCCAGACCAGATGCACGAAGGCTTCTTAACATCTGTGTTTGGAAAGAATATGAATGGTATAAATTTGACAACTGAAGAGTTAGTACCATTGCAGATTATTGAAAATAATAATAATAATAATAAAACGAACAACATAATTTTCAACCTATTTCAACTTGCAGGAATATGAGATTGGATGCTGTGAGATCTAAAATTTGAAATTTGAAATTTAACATTTAAAATTTTGAATATTTATAATTTGAATATTTAAAATTTAAATTTAAAGATTAAAATATAAAAATTTAAAATTTAAAAGTAGAATTTTGAAAATTTTAAATATATAATTTGAAAATTAAATTTTATAATTTTCAATTTATAATTTTTAAATTTTAAATTCTAAAATTTTAAATTTGAAAATTGAAAATTTGAATTTAAAATTGAAAATTTAAAATTTGAGATTAGACATTTAAAATTTAAAATTTAAAATTTGAAATTTAATATCTAAATTTTGAATTTGAAAGTTGAAATTTAAAAATACAAATTAGGAATTTAAAATTAAAATTAAAATTAAAATTAAACTTTGAATCTAAAATTAAAAGAAAAGTTTGAAGTTTGAGTCTAAAACCAACCAGAATTAGATTTCAAGAAGGAGATTTTAGCTGTTTCTGATTTTGAATCTAAAAAATTAGAAAACTGAATCTAAAAATTAGAATTAGATTTTGAAAATGAAGTCGCCAAACACTCCATTGAGTCGAAAATTACTTTTGAACTCAAAATCACTTTTCAAAATGTAGGCCAAACACCCACTTAAGTTGATCTAACTGTTGTATATAAAATGTTGAACATTGTTCTTTAGCAACTTAAGTTTTTATAATAATTAATTATTTCACGTGATATCAAAGCATAACCTTTTTTTTAAAATTTATCCTCAATTAAGTTCATGTTTAAGCTCGCAGAGTAACCAGTTGAGGCTTGGATAATGTCGAACTCTGCTAGTAATGACAAGAAGAAAGGTACGTAGAGTATACAGACATAAAAATAAGTCACTGAAAGTTCCTATTCCGGTCCACATGTTAGATAGTTTGGTTCGGATCGGTTCGGTTTATGAGGTTAATCGGAATTGAAGAAATTCTAAATTAGCTTAAGAAAGTCAAATTGAAGTTAAATCAATGGTGATGAAAAACAAAACAAACCAAACCAAATTAACTATAGTTTTGTTTTGGTCTCCAGTTTGGTTTATTGGTTCAAATAATGGATTCTGAAGATGGCTTTTATCACATAATCAATTAGAATGGTTTGAATTGATTTGTTTGATCGGGTTGAATTTTGCAGATTAGCTAGCTCCGCGCACTAGATGATAGCGTGTGGTTATATCTATACTAGACTAGATACTTAATTGTAACATTATTCTAGTTCTAGTAACATTATTCCGGACTTTGGTAATTAAGTGGACTCCTGCATCCCACCTATCTTTTCTTGAGAAATGAGTAGCTTGCTACCGTGCATCCCACTACCTATCCTTGAGTTGGCATTAAGTAATACTATATCGACCTGTATTGGGAGTTAATTTGCGTAGCATCATACGTTTCTCCCCCCTATAAAATGAAGATCTCTTCAGTTAATTATTTGCAGCACCACTACTCTTTAATTTGCACCACTACACCTCTTTGCACCAATGGCAGACGGTCCTTATGGCTTTGGAATCTCCGAAGTTTCCTTCGTGGGGATGGTCGTGGGCGGCCTGATTTTCATGGCTGGAGCGGGAATGCTCATCTACTGGTGCTGGAAGCGTGGGCAGGAAGCCCGCGGCGGGAACGGCGGCGGCTGGGGCGGCGCGGCGGCGCAACAGTAGAGGAGGAAGGCGGGAGGAACGGCAGCAGATCGAGGAGAAATAAGTCCCTTTAGAGTGCAGTGTGTGTGTATTTTTATATATATATATATACACGTATATGCATGTGTGTGTAATGTGTATATATTATATGTTAATAAAGTTGCATGGGGAATATATGCTAATAAAGTTGCATGGGGAATGTATGTTAACCATGTTGGAGGGTTAGGTAGTAACAAAGATCTATACATGCTCTGATATGTTTTTAATTAATAAATTTTATTTTTGTGTGGACTCAGAGTCTACTTTTGCTTACGGCATTTCATGTTTAAATTAATAAGGGTTCACTCGTATTATCCTCGCCGCTGAGAGCCGGTCACGGCCGATCTCCTCGCCGGCAAGCCGCTTGCCGCCGATCGCCTCTCCGGCGACCTTGTCACTATCGTTCTCCTCGCCGGTGACCCCTTCGTCGCCGATCTCCACACAAGAGAAAGGCCCTCCTCCCCTTCACCTCCTCTCTCTCTCTTTATCTCTGTTGCACAAATCTCTCTAATTCATGCATGAATCAATTTATTCACTGAAGTAATTTAGAAACTTAGATGATGATTTCATGTGGTTGTTTCGTTCGCTGTGGCTAATGATCTTGTTTAGGTGCAGCCAAACAAGATTATTAACGAAATGTGCTAGTTCGACGCTTTTATTTGTTATAGCAGCTCATGCATCCTGTTTCACTGGTCTTTTCCTGAAATTGTTTGAGCACCTTGAATCTGAATCCCCGAGATCGAAACTTTGAAGTGTTGTAAATAGGTAGAGTGATCATTCTGCTCCACCGAGAGAAAGCTACTGCGAGTTCCGTCGTAAAGCGTGTCGAAAAACTCATCGAATTGGGTTTAGGGTTCGGAGATGAGGGTAGTATATGGCATTGTAGTTGCGCGTGAGAAATATTATTTTTCCGGCTTTGTTTGGATGTTGAAATGAGTCATTCTTTGATACCATGCTTCATGTGAGGACTTTTTTTTTTTTTTTCCTTTTCTTGTGACCAAAAGTTAGAAATTTGATTTTTGCTCTCTATGATTTGGTAGGACATTATATTTTACATAGTGTGATTTATCTAATTCCTAAAAAAATGACTTACAAAGACTGGATATGATATGTTGAACAAACTTCTAAATAAAATTCTCCTAGTATAAGTGACGTGCTCCTGCTTTGGAGTTGTATGAATTGGAGGATGTGAGTAGTTACCGCCGGTAATCGTGGGGGAAAGTAGCTTCTAACTTTTCATCTCCTTTTTCAATGTCTTGTTAAATTCTGTGTTAGCCACAGTCTGATTAGTTTCGCTCATCTTTTCATTGGTTCTCATAATTTGGATCTTACCTGCCTCATTATGATTTGCTGCTAAATGCGTGTGGAAAAGTTAGGATGCAGTTGTTAGCAGTTTAACAAATAACGGTGTTTATCGTTACCTTTCAACAGCCTGATCCCAGCGGTCAGAAGGAGCCGAAGAGTAAGAACGTGGAGCGGAAGAATAGATTCAAACAAGATAATGTAAGTATTGACCCTTGCCCTGTGTTGGTGTAATAGCTTTGTGGTCTAATTTTCTTATTTTGTGTCCTGGGCTTGCAAATTCCTTATGTTCCATCTTGCTTTTCCTGTTGTTGCCTTCAGAGGTGGTATAGTTTAATGTTATTGGCGGGATCAAGAATGAACTCAGTTGAGTTTATCCAGCGCGGAGCATAATTTATTGGGTGTCACATGTATTAGTCACTCTGTTATTCTCCCTCTGTTTCCACACATTCATTCCATGGTAGTTCCTTTTGGCCAACTCTAACCATCACAGTATTGTCATATGCAAATGGTCAGGTAAATCTTCTTTTAATGTATATGCATTCCGTAGTTTAATTTTAGTTTTGTTGAATTATCTGAGAATTTTGTGGAGGGGAATGAAAATGTTGAGAGTCTACAATTTAGTACTCTGATAACTAATGGTATTCATGGTTAGCTAAATACTACCTTATAAAGACCGTGAATTTAACTTCATCAGTTGCCAATGCATTTCAGTAAAACTTTACTCATATCATTTACCTTATTATTTCGGAATCATTAGTTCAATCAAAGAGTCAATTCTACAAGCTATCTAGCCACCTGAAAACTACTGTATCTTCAAGTTTAAGCCATATTATTTATGTGGATTCATGCATGCAAGTGGATATATTGTGTGGCTAATGATAATGTCAGAATAATATTAATGAATGAACAATCAACAACTAGTTGTTCAACTAGTGTTTTTTACCTTTCTCAACTAAATAGCTTTTTAGAGCATGACCCGGCTTCAAATCCTGCTCCATAAAATATAGACTACATAATCTACTTATCTTACCTATCAAACCTTGTCCTTTTCTCAACTAAATGGATAATGTTGTCTTGTACCTATTGACTTGCTTAAGCATGTAACAATTAGCTTTTTTCTCAAGAAATGTCTGTTAATTTTTAGTGAGGAAACCTTGAAACTATTAATAATTACTATTCTGTGCAGTGGTTGTCAAAATGAAACTAGATAATACGTAGCTTAATCTATTTTACTATTAATTTCTTGTAATTATTTGCTTTGCAGGTTTTAGAATCATGGTTAGGTTAAAAAGGTCAAGAGATGGCGAGATTAGAAGCAATGAGGCACAAAATAGTTGTAATGGTTCGGCAACTATCTCACAATCAAGGTCGTCAAATACGATGATAGAATCTAATTCAACACAAGCTGCTGCACATCTTGAATCCTCACAAAACCAACCTTATATTCAAGGGCCAATTGAAGTTAACCCTTCATCAAGTAATCATGAAAGGGGAATGAATTGATATATAGAGGGTTTAAAACGATACATGGGAATGAGTTTTTTTTTGCAATTTTGTTCATGTAGACATTTCATACATTATAGTATGAGTTTGCATAGATCTTTAATTAGATAATTTTTTTGTGTGTAAACGAATTGTTACCTCATGAACAATTTTTTTGCTATAGTACATTAGCAATGGATGTAAACTCATATTTTTTAGTATTAATCATAGTAATTTTTGGTTATTATTATCAACTTCATAGATATGTAAATCGATAAATTATTTTTTTATTAATAAGTTGAAATATTTGTTGGGTGCAACGAAAATTAAAAAAAAAAAAAACAATAAGAAAAAGATAAATTTCTGATGCTTCAAAGTGTTAGGAATATTGAAGCTTCAGGAAATTAAGAACAATAACATGACGCTTCAAGACGCTTCAAAGCGTCGGGGAATTGAGAGAATTCCTGATGCTTAAAAGTAATTCTATGACACTGAAAAGCATCGAAATATATTTTACCAACGCTTAGTTAAAGCGTTGATAAATACATGGCGACTCTTTATTTGTTGTTGACGCTTTTACCGACGCTCTGCAATGCATCGATAGATTTTTTTAGAGGCATATAAAAACGTCTCTAGTGGTTCAAAAAAGGGTCCTTAAATATCATATTTCTTGTAGAAATTATAGATTACTTAGTGTATTTAGCCAAACGCTATCATATTTTTTTTTTCCTATCGAATTACTGGAAATCTTAAACGATAGTGCGAACCAAACCCGTCCTAGTAGTCATGATAAAAGAATTAAAGAATATTCTATTAGATCACAAATCTTTTTGTAGAATATTTAAGTACTTTTAAATTTTGACATGAACATTTATAATCAAGCTATTGTATGGTTTGGTACAAATCGATCTATACGTGGTCTGGTACAAAGTTCCAACGATTACATAGTTCATTGCATCCCTGTTTTTAACTTTTTGACCTTCGGATGATCATAATTAAAATTATTAAAATTCACTTACTGTCAATATTCTAGCTTAAAAAATAGAATTCGTGAAATTGATTTCAATTCAAACGAGCGGATTCCAGAAATCAAATTTTAATTGTAAGTAAACATTTTTTGCCTCGAAATGACTGGAGTTGAACATTTGAGAATTAGTATCTATACTTTTTTAGGTAAAAGATAATTCCTATATTTTAGACTGTGTTGCAAATTACTTTGCATAAAATATTACACAATTTTGAATCCTATCTCTACACTATTTCAAAAAGGTCCTAAAATTTAGAATAATTTTTAAATTTGAACAATAGACATGGGTTGGTGGATTACAATCTTTCTATGGACAAAATACAATTTATTCTGTAATAATCAAATTGTCAGTTATGAACCACCACCGTATCTAAATTATTAATAATAACTAGTTTAGGGTCCGCGCTTTGCAGCAAATCGGTAGTATTTCAGTCAATCAAGATATATAATTACTAAAATTTTAAAAATTAAAAATATAATAAAAAAAATTCATATAGCCTTCTATATATTATAAAGCTAATCTTTTTTTTTATTAATATTTTTAACTTTCAGTATTTGTAAAGTTAAAGTATTCTAATAACTTCATCTAAAAATTCAATCAAACTTAGTAGTTTTAGTAGCTATTCTATAAATAAATTTTTAATTGAAAAGTTAAGATTGGAGGACTTATTCTAAATTGCAAATATATAATATTATCCTTATCTAGTTAACATTGATTGGAGAAAGAATAAATTGTTATATGCACCTGGTGTATATTAACACACCATACACCACAACTTATATTAAAGAACTAATTTCTAATATTGAAACTTAATTAAATATATCTAAATTACGAAGTCTAATAATTTAAATATGTTTACTAAATTAAATTTTAAAATCTCTATTAAATATTTTAACTATGTGGTGTATGTTCTTCTGTACATCCAGTATAGAAAATGCTTAATAGAGTGCATTCATAGTTCCAAGAAGAAGAGGAGAAATCTTTACTTGCATGTATACTAATATTTTATTCACTATAAAAGTATATTAGATGATTGATAGAATATTTGATAATTAGTACTAAAAATTTTTGTACTGTGATGGAACTGCCAAATTATATATCTTATAGATTTTAAAATATTAACAATAAAAAGTGGTTTGGTGTATGTGATATTTTAATAGACCGGGTGCATGCAATATTGTTGAAGTAGAGGAGGGAGAGGCAAAAAAAACATATGTCGCTATAAGGACTTCTGATGTGACCCAACTGTCAAATTAATATATCTATAGATAGATAATTATTAAAATTTTAAGATAAAAAATTATAACTAAATAAAACAATTATAAAATAGTGTTATGTACATTACAAAAAATAACTTTTATATTAATATTTTCTTAAGTTTGAATAGTTACATTATTTTAACAATTTTATTTATAAATTAATCAAATTTAATAGTTTTGAAAACTGTTCTATAAATAACTTTTTTAACTAAAAAATTAAAATTGGGGAACTTATTTCAAATTGCCGAAAATGCGAAAATGCCTTTACCTTGTTAAAATTGATTAGAAAAAAAAAAATCTTATACGCACATGATATATATTAACATTTTATACACCACAATTTATATTACATGATAAATATTTTGATATCAAAACTTAGTTAAACATATATAACTTACAAAGTTAATAAATTTAAATTCTATTTAATGAATTAGATTTTAAAATAAAAAACAACGAAAAAAATAGAGTCGAAGAATAAAAAAATATAAATAAAGAAATTAAAGATGAAACAACAGCTACTACAATAAACATACAAGAAGTATTAAAAAAAAAAACTATGAGAAGAATTATATTTATAGCAGTAGTAAGAGTTGAGAATNAATGTAAAGTTGATTGCTTGTAAAACTATTAATATAGTATTGAAGTTTAATATTAAAACCAAATGGATCATTTTGAATCGATTATTTTACTTGTCAAAATTTTTATTTTATTATTTAATCTTTTAGTTTATTTAATTTGAGTCGATCAATGATATTTTGACTTTAAATTTTGAATACGTCATTTATTTTTACACATTCAGTGAATATATTTTATACAATTATCGTACTTTTAAATTTATTAAAGTAAGTAATTAAATTAAACTCTATCAATCTCTCTTTTAATTTTTATTGTACAACTTATTTTTAAGTGATAAATATTATAAAATTAGAATTTATATTTAATATATGTAATTTTAGTTATATAAAAAGTTATGTGTAAAAATTATAGATTATATAATTTAAATTTTAGGAGAGGATGAGAGGAATGAGTTGGAAAAAAAATGTAGAGAGAGAAGAAAAAAAAAACCCACCCGAGCCACCCACCCGCGCCCGCTTGCAACCCTTGCGCCCATCCTCGCCACGCTCGCCCGCGGGTGACCCACGTGCCCGCGCCGCGCTGCCACGTGGAGCTTTCTGAGAACTCAACTTTTAATAGAGAAGCATGAGAGTAGTAGGAGTTCACTAGCTACACAAAACCTCATGCACCATCCTTACCGTCACCGCATGTGTCACGGTGAAAAATCAATCATAGATTTTGCAGTGGATACCATAAGTTGGCAAAGACAAGCTGTACTTACCGACAAATAAATGATAGTATAGCACGTTATAATTATAATAAATATAATAGCAGATATGAACTGAAAGAAAATGAATAACAAGTGCACTACTATCGCTACTGTAAACAGAAAAAGTAAGCGTCAATAGGATTAATAGTCCAAGAATACCAATTAATCTGCATATGTTAGTCTAAAAATCTTTGGTAGTGCCACACCTGTTCTACCTAGCATATGGCCTAAATAATAAACCTCAAAGGGCTTAGGGGTCGAAAGTACGATCACTTTTTCAAAAAAAAATTATGAGGATTAAGAATTTTGCTGTGTACCTAAACTCTCTGTTGACAATATTTTTGTGCATATTTTAATTACGTAATCACTCATCAAGTTTCGAGAGAAAACGAGTTAGGATGGAGATTTTACGCGATCTTTACTTTTACTTAAAGTGAATAATAACCCGGATTTTCGGAGAGGCCAATGAGAAGAGATGGCTTCTGGCGCATATCGGACTCCGTTCTGGTGATTCAATAGCTTATTTTCAACGGTCCGACTATTTTGGACCCAATGGCACTGACAAATTTTGGATTTGACGCACGATTTTCGAGAAAACTAGATTTTATCGCAAAGTGGACTTTTGTTCTTTATCGTTTTTGCTTTTTAAAACTTCTTGTTACTCCGTTTTGCGTGTGGACCCTCGGGTGAGGATCTTTCTGCGAGAGGAGGTTTGTGTAGAGGGACCTTGGCCGCAAATATACTTGTTCGAGGGGTTTTGGAGGGACTATTGTTTTATATATATGTGTGTGGTTTTGGAGAATCGGAGAGTGGATAGCTTTCGCCGCGAATCGATGACCAATTCGAACAAAACAAAATCGTGGGTTCGATGTCTCGGTCGTGCTGAACGTGTTAGAAAATTGCATACGGTAAAAATGTAGCGAAAAAAGAAATCAAATAAATTTGATTTTACAAACTCTTAAGATTTGATCTCAAGAACCACGCAATTAGAATATCTCGTATTCTTTAAGATTAAAGGAGTAAAGCAAGATCCAATCTTTACCTTTGCGCGGATAGATCTTCACCACAATTTGAAGATCGTAAAATTGGGTTCTCTTGAAGCCGTTCACGCGACCGGACTCTATATGTATCCACACGAGGTTGGTGATTTGACCGATGTCCTCACCGGGGTGCTAGCTTTCTTACAAAGGGTCCTTCTTGCTAGAAAATGGAAGAGAGAGAAGGAGAGAGATAACGGCTAGGATTTTCTAAAAACTCCCGTATGTTATATAGAGGGATATAATCCTCTTTTAATAATATAATGACCATTAAAAATAAGTACAAATCTAGATTTAAATTTATCTTTTTCTTAATTTGTTAAATCGATTACATCCTAATTTGATTCGACTTGAACTTTAGAATGTTAGTAGATATCATGTGTCGGCCTGGTTGGCTTTTAGGGTATACATCTAACAAATTTATGTTCTACAAAAAATACATGTGTCAGCTTGGTTGGCTTCTAGGGCATACATCTAATAGAACGTGCCGACACGATCCGTTCGAAAATCCGACGGACGGATTGCTAGATATCACGTGCTTATCGAGGAAGGGACGAATTGATATTTTCACATTTCGCGCGAAACCCCCGATATTTTATGCGCAGAATTTCATGAAACTTGGCAGGCTGATGCGCGAGGTTGTCATACACACGTGGACAGGATCTCAGCGAAAAATATTGTATTTCAAGGGAGTTGTGCACGAATTCGGCATGCCATAATGGTGGATTTTAGGGTTTCTTCATGGAAACCCTAACCCTAACCCTAGCCACCCTTTCCCTTCCCCTATCTAGACCTCCTGAGAGTTGCCGTCGCCGCCGTTGCTACGCCAGCCGCCGGAGAGGCCCCATCTCTCCCTCTCTTTTTTCTCTCTCTCCTCTATTATTGCTGTGAGAAGGGGGACCCGAGCTAGCTTTTCTTGCCCCGCCGCCGACCCGAACCACCTCCGACGTAGTCCTCCAACTCCGGGTAGCCACCCCTGAGCTTCCCCAACGCCGTCGTGCTGTGGGAGCTGCACCGCCACCAAGGAGGAGCTACAGCAGCCGCGCGGGTATAGGGAGCCACCTGGCCGCCGCCGTACCTCCCCGCCGCCGCCGATCGTCGCCGTTGACCTCAGTGAGGTCACCGTCGCCGCCCCAAGCCATCCTTGAGCTGCTGCCGCGCAGCACTGACCACCTTCTCGAACCGATCAAATTCGACATTAAACCATCACTTTTACCGTGCGTATGTATCGCTAATCCCTATACCGAGCGGCCATCTTCGTGATAGGCTCGACACAGTCAAAGGGTTGATCGAGCGGCCATCTTCGTGATAGGCTGGACACGATCAAACCTGCGTATGCATCGCCAATCCTTATACCGAGCGGTCATCTTCGTGATAGGCTCGACACGGTCAAAGGGTTGATCGAACGGCCATCTTTGTGATAGGCTCGACACGATCAAACCCACATATGTGGACAACAAAAAATAATAAAAAATAAAAATGATGAACATAGTTTGATTTGCCATCTTCGTAAGAGACATTGTTCGAATCATTCGCCATCTTCGTGATAGGCACGATTCGACTTGATCAACTCGTCATCTTCGTGATAGGCACTATTCGAACCTCATACCATCTTCATGATAGGCACAGTTCGATTCAATTACATCTCTATTTTCGTCATCGCTATTTTCGTGATAAGCACATATTTGATTAAATCGTCATCTTCGTAATAGGCTCGATATGATCAAATTCACATACTTGGACAAAAAAATAATAATAAATAAATATAAAAAGAGAAGAAGAAAAGAAAGAAAGAAAAAAAAAAAGGAAGAAAGAAAGAAAAAAAAAAAAGAAAGAAAAAAATAAGAGAAAGTTGGGTCCTCTCCCTCAATCAAAAAAAAAGAGAACAAAGAAAAAAAAAAGAAAAAAAAAAGAAAGAAAAAAATAAGAGAAAGTTGGGTCCTCTCCCTCAATCAAAAAAAAAGAGAACAAAGAAAAAAAAAAGAAAAAAAAAAGAAAAAGGAAACAAGTTTGGAGCTATTTAATTGAAAGGGGTTCAATCCATAATTTACTTTTGGGCCCAATGAAAACAGTTCACAAAGAAAAATAAACCTAAAACAGAAAGCCCACATGCAGATTCGGGCCCAAACCTGTAAAGCCCGAAACCCAGCCCACATGCAGATTTGGGTTCAAAACTAATACAAAACCATATGAATAAATTTCTCGATCCAGCCCACATGCAGCTTCGGGCCCAAAACCTGTAAAGCCCGAAACCCAGCCCACATGTAGATTCGGGCGCAAAACCTGTAAAGCCCAAAACCCATCTCAGCCCAAAACCAATGAAAATCCATATGAATAAATTCTTCAACGCAAAGTCTACAAATAAAATCCATAGTCCTCAAATAAAACCGATGAACCCAAAAGTCCACAAATAAAACGCAATTTAATTTATTCTATAAATAAACCCACCAAACCACAAGAGAATAAAGTCCGAAATTACTAAAGCTATATCATCCAAATGCCTCTAACCCAAACCAAATTCAGCCAATTAATTTTATGGGCTTTCCAAATGGATTTCTATCATGAATCAATTTCATGAACTCATTTCATGGGATTTCCAAATGGGCCCGTATCATGAGTTAATTTCATGAATCCACTTCATGGGCTTTCCAAGTGGCCCCTTATCATGAATTAATTTCATGAACCCATTTCATGGGCTTTTCAAATGTGCCCCCTATCATGCATTAATTTCATTAACCTATTCCATGGATTTTCCAAATTGGCCCCTATTATGAATTAATTTCATGAATCAATTTCACCGGCTTCAAATTCAAATGACCATAAAGTCGTTAAACTGAATTCGAATTCAAATGACCATCAAGTTGTTAAACTGAATTCAAATTCAAACGACCGTCAAGTCGTTAAACCGAACATATGACCATAAAGTCGTTAAACTGAATTCAAATTTAAATGACTATCAAGTTGTTAAACTAAATTCAAATTTAAATGACCTTCAAGTCATTAAATTGAATTCAAATTCAAATGACCATCAAGTCGTTAAATTGAACATATGACCATCAAGTCGTTAAACTGAATTCAAATTTAAATGACCATCAAGTCGTTAAACTGAATTAAATTTCAAATGACCATCAAGTCGTTAAACTGAACATATGACCATCAAGTCGTTAAACTGAATTAAATTTCAAATGACCATCAAGTCGTTAAACTGAACATATGACCATCAAGTCGTTAAACTGAATTCAAATTCAAATGACCATCAAGTCGTTAAACTGAACAATTGACCGCCAAGTCGTTAAACTGAGCAAGCCAACATCAAGTTCTACTTCAGCCGACCGCCATATCGTTAAATTAAGCAACTTAACTCAAATCAACCGCCATGTCTTTAAATTGAGCACCTCAACTTCAAACTGACCGCCATGTTGTTAAACTGAGCAACTCAACTTCAAGTCGATGGCCATGACGCTAAATTGAGCACCTCAATTTCAAGCCGATCACCATGTCGCTAAATTGAGCATCTCAACTTCAAGCCAATCACTATGTCGCTAAATTGAGCACCTCAACTTCAAACTGATTGCCATGTTGTTAAACTGAGCAACTCAATTTCAAGCCGACCGCCATATCGCTAAATTGAGCACCTCAACTTCAAGCCGACCGCCATGTCGCTAAACTAAGAACCTCAACTTTAAGCCGACCACCATATCGCTAAACTGAGTACCTCAACTTCAAGTCGACCGTTATGTCCTTAAACTGAGCACCTCAACTTCAAACCAACCGCCATGTCGTTAAACTAAATAACTCAACTTCAAGCCGACCGCCATGTTGCTAAATTGAGTATCTCAACTTCAATCGACTGCCAAGTCACTAAACTGAGCAAATCAAATTCAGATATGACCATCAAGTCGTTAAACTAAACATTTGACCGTCAAGTCATTAAACTGAACAAGGACCGTCAAGTCGTTAAACTGAACAACGACCGCAAGTCGCTAAACTGAACAAATCACCGTCAAGTCGTTAAACTGAACATTTGACCGTCAAGTCGTTAAACTGAGCATTTGACCGTCAAGTTGTTAAACTGAACATTTGACTGTCAAGTCGTTAAACTAAATTTAAATTCAAATTGACCGTCAAGTCGTTAAACTAAGTTCAAATTAAAATTAACCATCAAGTCGTTAAACTGAATATTTGACCACCAAGTCGTTAAACTGAGCAAACCAATTTTAAAATCTTTTGACCGCAAAATCGTTAAACTGAGCAAATTAAAATTAAATTCAACTTCAACCTATTTCAAACGACCGCCATGTCATTATACTGTGCAACCTTATCCCAATCGACCACCAAGTTTATAAACTGTGCATTTCACTAATGTACAGTGGGGGTATGCCCGTACTTAAGTCATGTGCTTGAAAATTATATGAATAAAAGTTCATCATTATACTGTGGTCTCTTTTATTATCAGCATTTATATTTGATCTCTTAATCGAGGGTTCCTTAACACTGAAAGTGTAGGGTAATTAACAGCAGATTCTTGAGTCTGTTGGTAGTTATGAACCTATAATCGTAATTTCAAGATAAAACATAAATAGATTTAATCTCTATCATGAATGACCACTCGCCTTAGAAATACCTACGGCGAGGCCGGTTCGTTCGCGACAGACAACCCTTTTTGTAAACCAAAAAAGATTTGTAATATTTTGGAGTGATATTATGTATTGTAAACCTTGAGTTTAAAATTGTATTGGTTTTAGTTTATTAGTATTCACTCTAATCTCTATTGTATCCATACTGCACATATTATTGTACAAGTTGGTATGTTTCTTGTAGGTGAGGGAAGCCTTTCCCATTCGGTGAGCTTGTTGCACATGTCTAAATGGGCCTAATTGGTAGCCTCGGGATGTGACACATTTCATTTGAGTTTGTGAGCTGAAAGTTCGGATTTCCTTTTCAAGGTCCCAAAAATAAAGCTCGGAGATCGAACAATAACTTCGAAGTCTGGATCCCTTTGCTATGGGCTGAATCTTGAAGGTCTGATCCCTCTGACTTATTTTGCTCAAAAAAATCCTATTTTCATGCTATTTAACTCACTTCTAATTATTATAAAATCCTTCTAACCGTTCTTGTAGATACATGATATATATTGTGAACCCCTGCATGCTTCGGTAGTAGCGCAAGTCAATACGCCATTGTGCCCACGCACTCTACAATCTCATACAGACTAATATATTAGTGTCACGCCCTGGGGTCCCCTTTTTGATGTAAGTGAGCGAAAAAATGCCCAAACTTTTTTTTTTTTTGAAATCCTTGACCCTAGGGGATGCCAGACCCATCATAAATATAGAAAATCTATTGTTCACACTGACAGAGTCTCCCCTATATTTGCACGGCATCACACAAGTACAAGATATAACCATGAATATATACAAACCATATGCATTCACCCCATCACAAAATCACAAGATTACAATATTTTATTCATAAATCCAAATCCATTAGTTTAAAACGTTTTCTACTCAAAAACTCATTTTGAAAGACTAGAATCATGAATAAAGCGGAGAATTCTTTTTAAAACTGTTTTCCATACAGAAACATTTTCTTAAAAATGCTACCACGAGAGGTAGAAAACTATTTTCACAACTCATATGATAATAGTTAAAACAACATTATTTAACTTCATAAAACCATTTATATCCAACTGAAATAAAACCAACTGGATTATAAAATGTCTAAGTCATTTATTGTAAGAAAGCAAAGTTAGAAACTAAACCGAAAGAATCGGGTCAGAAACTCTATCGACCGCTAAGTACGTGCCTCACGTCTCGTTCCGACTCGAACCAGCAATATTACCTGAAAAATGGTGGGGGGTGAGAACATGTAATATAAGTAGGTGAGAACATGTCTCCCCTCCCAGTGGGTACCACAAGCCGATGAGGGTGAGGAGTACTCACCGGCAAAAGAAGGAGGTAACCAAGTACAAGTAATGTAAAGTAAAGTAAGACCTATAGCAACAAGACAAGTGTAAAGAAAAGAACTGTAAGTATGCATGCAACAACCGCTAATATAGCCATATACATCAACCGGACGAATAGTCCAAATATACCCAATCTAAACCGCCGTGTCGGTCTAAGGATCTCATGCAAAAGCCACTCCCTGCTCGCTCCTGGCATGTAACCCTAGCACAAAAGAGAACACTGCTGGGCCCACGGGTCGGATGTACGGCCATTTTTTTGAAAAAGAACGCATTCATGCAGGGGATCAGCCCGCTGGTGTACGTGAAATGCTCTCGAGCTGTGGCGATCGATGCGGATATAATCAATAGCCAACCGTCGGCTAATAGTCGACAATCATCGCCTCTCGGTGCACACCGACCAATAGGTCATCGAACCGTAAGAAAACACAAGTACCGACCACTCAGGTCAACTAAAATGTATGCACAAGAACCGACCAATAGGTCACAAGAATGTCACGTTATGCATAAGTATAATGCAGAACTAGCCGTCAGCCACTAGCCGACAATTCTATCCCTCAGGGTACATCGACCTCATAGGTAATCAAACGACAAGAGTCACGAAACCAATCGACTAGGTCACATAAATGTCAAATCATAGATCAGTGTAATCTAAAATCATCTGTCGGCAACTAGCCGACAATCCTACTCCTCATGGTATACTGACCTCATAGGTCATCAAACGACAGGAGTCATGGAACAGACCGACTAGGTCACAAGAGTGTCACAATGGATGAGATGCAAACAATGTCCGCTTTACTTCTAGATCATGATAGCAAGTATAAAAAAAGACTAAGTATAGCAACACATAAAGGTTCACATGGTGTGACGCTCAACAATGGTAAACAACTGCAATAAGAGAGATAAGGTAGAGAGAATATTACCGAGCGTGCACCACTAGACCGACTCCGGGTCGAAGTACCCACCTGTAAGAATAATGCGTCTATCTCCCGACTGTGGAATATCGTCAACCGGACCTACGGAGGGTCCACCGGGTTAGTATCTAACCCACATACAAGGAGCACTAAATCCACAACCCCACAAATAAACCCGCGGGGATCGATTTTCCAAAACCGATTACCGTAACTCGCCGGGAGTCTCGAAAATCGTACCGGGACTACGTCGGGACCTACGAAGAGTCCCGAGACTCACCGACTCATGTCATGAGTCACCCGCTGCCACAAAACACATCGTTTTGCATGTCTTGGCAGCAAACACAAGGTCACACATCAAAACAATTATCGTCAAATAATGGTTCGGATCCGGGTTCTCGGAAATGTCAATTCGACACCGGAACCCACCGCCGCTCACATATCATCTCCGAACTCTCGAGATGACTATGGTGACCGGCCAACAAGGCTCAGTGACAAACTCAGGGTATTCTAACACCGTCATATGAAATCCAAACTGAAACCACGTTTTGTCGGCGAATTTCGCTGAAAAACGCACAGAAATCAATATTCGATTTCTGCAAAGGTCTCAGACCTTGGACAATCAGTTTACAGATCACCGGCCACCCACTCATACTGCCCACAGTAGCCACGAATTGTATAATTGCATAAAGGCCCCTACTAGTATATAAAATCACATTATTTTATATGATTTTTTGGGTTTTACGGCTCGAAACCGCAAACCGAGGGCTTTCAAGGTTACCCGAGACACGTACTGATGGGTCTCGATGTGCCGGAGGTCGTGCTCACGATCTGGAGCACAACCTTCCACTGTGGAAAGCACGGGAGTGACACGAATTTCAACGAACCCTGCGCACTGAGCTTAAACCGCGCATATTTCGCAAAACAGGGGCTCACCGACCCCAAAGGAGATGAGCACGATGATTAGCATTGATCAACGATCATCGTGCTCACTTCCAGAGGCATCGGGGTGGCCTCAGATTGTCGAAATAGTGATCCCAACCAGGAAATACACAAAACTGGGCTTAAAAAAGCTTACCGGGCAAGGGGGAGCTAGGGCACGGCCGGCGGCGGCTCGGTAGCGGGCACGCGAATGGTAGGCGGGTGAGGCCGACAGGGGGAGGTCGGGGCGCACGTCGGCCGACGACGTAAGGCAGCGACGGCGAAGGAGGGTTTGGCTCCAATCTGACCGGAAGGGGGCTTCGGCAGCGAAGGCGCCAGTGGCAATCGGGTGCGGTCGACCAAGGGAAGCCGGCGCTCACGCTGGCCGGCGGCGGCGGTGCTGGAGCAACCCGAGCCCACACGAGCTCAGCTCGGGTTCAGTTGGTCGCAACGGCCATAGCGGCGGCCGGGGAGCTTCGAGGCGACGGCGATGGTTCGCCGGAGGCAGGAGGGAGACGGCACGGTTGGCCCTAGGCGGCGGTGGCGTGAGAGGAAAAGGTTGAGTCACCCGCGGCCAAAGCCAGCCCGGCTAGGCTGCAGGCTGCCAAGGATGGTAGCGGCGGCAGGCGGGTAAGGTCGCCGGGGGTTAGGGGAAGGCAGCCAAAGTGGTGCTGAGCGGCGGCAGCGGCGATGGAGCACCCTGAACCCGCACGAGCTCGGCTCAAGTTCAGCAGTTCATGGCGACCACGGCAATGGCCATGGAGCCTCGGGGCGGCGGCAATTAGCGGGGGAGGCTGCCGGAGGTCTGGTAGCGTGCTGAAAAAAGGGCTGCCAGGATCTTGAGCAAAAATGGAGGAAGGAGAAGCAAATGTAAGGGAGAGGGAGAAATGTGGTGGCTTTTCGGCGGCTGGAGGTGTACGCCGACGGCTGTGGTGTGCGCAGCGAGGGCAAGAGAGGGTGGCGAGGCAGCTGGGGGGTTCAACTCAGGGAGGAAGAAGGCTAGGGTTAGGGTTTGCACGATGCAAACCCTAGATGGCCTATATATACAAAGTTTCATTTTGCACAAAAGTCCCCCAAATCAAGATATTTTAATTTGAGTCATTCATAGCGCGAGTAAAACACGGTAATGTACCCCTATGTTCGATTTCACGCAAATCGGTACATAAAATGTAAGGCTTTTCGCAAAATTTCCATTTTGCCACATATGATCCCTCATTGATTCTCACGCGATATCAGGAGATCCGTCCATTAGATCTGCGAACAAACTGTACCAACGCGTTCAGCACGACCGAGACATCAAACCCACAATTTTGTTTTGCCTGGTTTGGTCACTGATTTGCGACGAAACCCATCCTCTCCCGATCCACCAACACGACACCTATATATATATACATATATATTAAATAGCGACTGAATTCAAATTCAAATTCAATTTGAATTCCCTACCACTGTTAGCTACCCGAACCATCCTCCTCCCTACTCCAGGATACACGCACGGAGCACGAGAAGTTCTAAAAGTAAAAATGATAAAGAACCAAAAGCCCTCTTTGCGATGAAATCCCTTTTTCTCAAAAATCATGCGTCAAAACCAAAATCCGTCAGCGCCACTGGGTCCAGGACAGTTGGACCGTTGAAAACGAGCCATTGGATCACTATGAACAGAGTCTGATACTCACCATAAGCCATCACTACTCATTGGCCTCTCCGAAAAACCCAAGTTACTATTCACTTTAAGTAATTAGTGAAGATCGTGTAACTTCTACATCCTAACTCGTTTTCTCCTGAAACTTGATGATTGCTTATGTAATTGAATTATACACAAAAACATCGTCAACAAAAAAATTAACTACACAGCAAAATTCTCAAGCCTCACAATTAGGGACTTATCTTTCTCTAAACTCTAAATTGCTTCATTCTTCTCTCAAGAGAATGCAGTCCTCCACCTCGAATTCAAGATCTCGATGACGCTTGCCTCTATAGCTTTTCTGTCGAGTTTGCATTGTTAATGACCGTTGACGCTCAAGATGAGCCTTCTCTTCGACATCTCATAACATATCAAGGCTTACCGCTACCTTTTTGCTGATTTCACTCTAATGAATTAGAAATCAACATTTCCTCCCATATAAAGCCTTATCCGGTTG
The DNA here is from genome assembly GCF_001540865.1 of Ananas comosus. NCBI lineage: Eukaryota > Viridiplantae > Streptophyta > Magnoliopsida > Poales > Bromeliaceae > Ananas > Ananas comosus. The sequence continues at coordinate 10,307,859 of NC_033629.1, read as the reverse complement.
GGCTTCTGTGTTGGGCCATGACATTCAAATTGTACAATTTTTTTTTTATTCTTTTTGTCATGCCCCGAATTTACAACGAAAGCCACAGGACGCATCAACAGACCCGCCGGTGTAGTATCCCTGGAGTTCAGCACCTAAGGCTTGTCGAAACATCTAGAGAGTGTCGGGACAAGTCCGAGTCACGTTGGCGCGAAATAGACGCAAACCGGACTCAATGGGACACGAGAGCAGGAAGTTAGCGCTGAAATCTGCAAATTTTAGATTTTCTGCATTGTGAACCGGTGACACCCAGGGGCGTACCGGTACCAAGTGTATTCTGCGCGCAGACTACTCTCGGGTTGCCAATTCTGCTGCGTGGTACCGGTACAGCATCGGCTTGGTACCGGTACACCAGGGTAGGTGAGGGGCCTTTTCGTCTTTTGTTGCCTCGTTGTTTTCACCCTCTCTCCCACACCTTCATATACGTGTAGAGAGGCAGAGAAGGGAGTTTTCTTGCTGTGCTCTCTCTCTCTACTCCTTGATCGTGAGCAAGGTGGAGGACCCGGTTGGAGATCGGATCGATGCCGACGTCGCACCGGGAAGCCGTTTGAGCGTGCGTTCGTCGTGGTAGCACCGTCGGGAGGCCGAGCGAGCGCGTGTTTCCCCTTCTTTTGACTTCTCGCCAGTTTTGGATTAGCTTTTCAGGTGAGTTAATGTTATGCTTACCGGATTCTACGAATTTCCTCCTAATTCTATATGTCAACAGCATGTGTTTTTAGCTTCATTTAGCATGTTGATTAGCTTAATTCTTGGATTTGCATGTTTCTAAATCTGAATTGGAGCTTAGATTATTTGTTAAATTATGCATGTTGGACTTGGAATTGACTTAGGAGAAAACTATCGATTCTACACCGTCATATTATGAAACTACCGGATTTAGCTCTAAGAGCCATAATTTGTTTGTATCGCTGCAGTTTGTGGGCGGTGGATACTCAGAATAGTGTAGAATGCATTTACGCTCGTGCTGAGATGCCGAGTGTATTTTTATAGTAGTGTTCAGACTGTTCCGGACTGTCGGGTGCCATTGGGGTTGACGGTGGACCTAGTTTGCAGTTTTTGCATCAGACCGTGCCGAGGGCATGTGGATTATAGTTGTTAGACCAGTGGACCTTTCTACTTTGATTACAGCCTGTGAGAGCCTGATTGAGCTCGGCAGAGATACGCTTACATACTCGGTTGGGTAGCGCCCACGAGTGCCACTTTGAAGTCGGGCTTTGTTCTTTTGCGTTGATGTCTGTTTGTCCTGGTTGGACTTGCTCTCCACTGACGATCTAGGGTGGTGGCAGTTAGTGTAGCTTCGACAGGCGGGACGGGTGTGTTAACAATCCCTACTGAGATTGGGTCAGGATTTACATTTTCTACAGATTGTTAGTGTTAGAATATAATAGTATAGTGGCATTTAGCTGTAGATCTGTTCCAGTTTTTCTTACTATCCCTGCTTACTTCTGTAGACTTAGTGGGTGAGCCGTTGAGGCCGGTAGCGGTACCCACTGAGGACTACTTCTTTTTGTAGTAGTTCTCACAACCAGTTGTTGAAACCTTTTGCAGAGCCTTCTTTTTCGGCTGCTGCTGCTGCTGAGTCTGATCGTGTAAAGGGTGTGGCGAGTTAGAGCCCTTCCTGACGAGTTGTAGAGCTAGAGGAGTACCAGCTACAGGTAGTTGTAGTTTTTAGGTTTTTATATATACTGATGCTTGTATCTCGCTAGAGCGAGTATTTTGTTTACCAGGATGTGATGTATATAGAGTGAACCTCTACTGTTTATATATGTTTTATTTCGGCAGCTTTATACTACTGGTTGTAGTGTTGTATGATTACAGATACAGGTACAGCTATCGCTTCGTATACAGAAAAAATTTCTTTGTATACGGCGGATTTGTCGGCGTGCCCGAAAAAACGAGTAATCCGAGGCGTGACAGCCGGATACATGGGACACACTTTGTACACCTGAAGCATGCAACAAGAACTTGTCAACAATCTTAGGAGTCCACAACTAATTTAGGAGTTGATAACTAAATAGGTACCAGTCTATCAGAGTATATAAACATATAATAGGTAAGCCAACATATATATAAAAACAAACCTACTATCTCATAATATCCCAAATAAATGATACATAATACATCACTCACTGGCCTTATTAGTACATCATATGCAAGCTGCTATACACTCGTCTGGGTAGAGAGATGTTGTCTAGCTTGCCATGCCCTTACCTCAATCTTTGACTGTCTTTGGCGCTGTATGCTCTAAAAGAGAATTAGCAAAGGAAGGTAATGAGAACGATAATCAATAGTTTCTAGTGGGTACAGTCGACGATAATGACGACCTACACCATAGATCTATTAGAGGATAATAAATGAACAGTAATGAAGTGAGTAGCTAAGCATAATATGAAAGTGAACTAATAAATATTGTACTATTATGCCTCTACAGTAGTGGTGGATATAAGACCTTACATAAATCAATGAAGTACCAAGTGTCACCGTGTGTCAACTAAATCGGATAAGCAAAGTGACCTAATTGCACCGGCTGGCTCATAAGTCACCAAGTTTGCACAGCTGCATACTCGATAACCAACCTTGACCTTGTAGCGCACTCCGCATGCTTACACCTAGCCCATTTAATCAGCTGCCATAGCTCTGGAAGGGCACTCGTGGGGCGCGACCCCATTGAGTATCATCACACCGCTTACAACTAAGCTCAATCCAGCCCAATGCAGTCTATGGTCTGTGCAATGATCAAACAAATCATGATGGTACTATCTCAGTGTCCTCAATCAAAATCATATATCTCACTATCTGTCTATGATCATTTTAGCAATTTACAGTTTTTCATGTATCATAGTATCTCAATAAGTATAATATGTAACAAGAGTGAGGAATGTCAAATCACATAATCACCATATTATTGAATTTTATCTAGTAATCTCAAGTATAGATGCATGGATATACAAGAAGTTAACAACTGCAAATATGCTAATAGGTATTAAAAAACTATAATAAATAAAAAATAAACATGGTGAGTAGTTAATTCACTGTGTTCGGCGATGTGGACCCCACCTAAATAGAGGGTCCAGAGAAAGTTGAAAAGGAACACTTTGCACCAGTTTACTCACAACATTACAGGAAAAATCCACATCTAAAAATATCATATATACCACTATCACATACTATTACATAAAAATGCCAATCTAAATCTCGTATATTTACTCTACTTACCTTCAAAGTCGTGCTCCCATAATTGTCGCATCAATCATGATATTATATCGGGCTCCTCTCTCTTTCTTCCTTTCTCTATCTCCCTCATGTTCGCTCTTTTTCTCTATGTGCCAAACAAAGAAAAGAAGCTTTTAGCCAAGCTTATAAGTTATAATGTAACAATCACACACAAGCCCTCGAAGTTAGAAAATTTCTATTTTGAGCCAAAATCCGACATTTCGGGCGCCCGATCCTTAATTTGGGCATTTGAAAGTTCCTGTTTGAGCCATTTCAGATGTCCTCTCTTGCACCTGGTCATCCGAAACCTATCATAGGAGCATCCAAAATATTTTTCGGGTGCCCGATTCCTGCGTCTAAAAACTTAATGAGTTACCTGGATGAATTAACATGCTAAGTCATCAACTCACTGACTTAATTATCGTCCAATTTTAGACTGTTACAGTAAAAATGGGTCTCTGAATCCAAGGCGCAAAATAGAATTTGACCTTCATTTGCTAGATTGGGCGTTAGCAACATAAGGTTTGAACTAAAATCAGCTTGCAACAGTATTTACAAACAGAACTCGAATCTAAACTCTATTTTCACGTCAATTTCGCGCCAAAATGATTTTAACTTGATCCAACATTCCAAAACATGCTGTCAAGGAACTCAAACTGCCAGTGTGCCAATTTGCCAAAGTCCAATATATTACACTTTTAAATTTTGTGGTCCGATTGGTACGATCGTTCCTACTAGTTCTAAGCCCATCCGTAGATCTGATTATCTGAAAATCTTTTTGTTTCGGTGAGAGGCATGCCTTGTACTATCTGAAATGTGGGAGGAATATCCTGCCCATTTAAAAATGAAGATGTCCTCTTATTGGACACCATGTGAACATTATCAAGAGAAAACTACATTCAAAGATATGCGCATTTATGATCCATTAAATTAAAGATATGTATATCCATATCTTTTAATATTTGAAGGTAATAAATCTAAATTAAAGTTGTGCTGTCAATTATGCGGATCCTGCCTATTTAAAGAGAGGCAGAAAAATTGGTTGTTGCCATAGGTGATTTTGTCTCTCCTTATGGCTTTCAAATGGTCTTATGCATCATTTTGTTTGCTATGGTTTTCAGTTCTCGTAGTTTGTGAGGAACTTGATAGAACAGAGTACTATTCCAATGGAAGAGAATGGGAGCGATTAAGTCGTCTCATGGACCCTCCAAACCGTAACAATCGAGTACTTTAATGCTTCTTTTGGTTACTTATAATGTTTATAATAATTGTAGGATAGGTCATTCTTGTTTGAATTGCTAGACAACTTGAAATATTTAGGCACACAATACTAGATCGACTTAATGATTAGCATGTGTTGATCAACGTTCAATTGTCATACCCTAATAGTCTTACATCGGATTCGGATGGAAATGTAATTGGGTATATAAGACACTTAGACACTAGTAATGATAACTGGACTTAAGCATTTTGAGCTGATGCTTGGGTCCAACAAGTTATCGTTGCTAGTGTGCTAGGTCGTTACATTTGGTATCAGAGCCGGTTCACCAGCCGAAATGTGTGGCGAATCTCGGTTGAGCTAAAGTCTGAAAGACAAGGTGATAGATTATGCCAGAGTCTGAATGACAAGGCTAGCGTGACGAGTCTCACATCGCTTAGTAATCTTGAACTGTGGGTGTGATTAGACTAACGAGGACGTCAGGGCCTTAACGAGATCTTGGACTGTATATGTAATTAGACTGACAACACTAGTAATAATAACTATGCTTAAGTATTTTGAGCCGGTGTTTGGGCCCAACAAGTTATTGTTGCTAGTGGGCTGGGTCATTATATCAATACTCCAAAAATAAATAAACTCATTTGATCATTAATAGAAATTTACTTGATTATACCTAAGCCTACTGGGCCAATCCAACTGTTCAATACTAAAATATTTATTTCGATTGAAGTGTAATTGAGAGCTATTATTATATAAACTAAGGACCAAGATTGGGCTAGGATTAATAGCACCAAATTCTTTGTACCACAGAGTCATTTTGAGTGTTCGAGAATTTGTTTTGACAACTGACATCATTGAATATTTTTGGAATATTTGATCTTCTTGAGAATCAAATTCCATAATCTATTAATTTCACTTTCGATTTTACAAGTTACAATTTTAATTACGTATATGAGGTGTTTTTTGCATTTAATAGTGCAAAATGATTTAAATAGATTGAATTTTTCATAAAAAATCTTTTCATTCTCTAGATCAAGATCTATTATCCTAATCATTAATTTAATGATCTTAATTATTTGAGGGTTGTTCACTTTTGTGTATTGGTTTTGCAGCCACTTGATAAAAATGAAAATAACTTTCACAAATCACAAAATTAAATTCTAAGAAAGGTCAAATACCGAAGATTATATCCAACAGTCTTAACTATGGATTTAGATGTTTGATCATTGAAAACAAGTCTATAGCACAAGGGATTTGGCAATATTATTAGCATCGTAGCTCTACTCCTCAATAATCAAGTTATTTACACATGAATTGCAATTATTAATTATTGAACCTCTCTTGATTGGGAGGCTCGTACTTTTTTCATGGTAATGGTGAATATACTAGGTTTTTAATGGATATGGGTTATTCAAGAAATTTCTAATAAAATTACATTCATAGTTTGAAGGCTATAACAAAGAAGATTCAGGTGAAAGACGCAATTCGAGCAGGACTATTCGTACACAATCATCAACTTTCGATGATGAACCACCTGATTATGAGCGTCATGTAATTATCTTAACTTTTTTCATATTTATAACCAAACAACTTAAGAAAGTTTTAATTGTTTCAGATAAATTGTTTAATAAACTTTTTGTTTTGTAATTTCAAGATATGATTTTAATTTTCATACCAAAAGACATTTTTTTTCCTTATAATTTGTTTGTTAATTTGAATGCTTTTGTATTAAAAACTTTCTAATAAAATTTTAGTAGCTAGAAACTATGTAAATAACTAGACAGATCAAACTAAAGATTTTTTGTGATCGCAAATGTATAAGGCCGAATTGCTTTTTAAAGTTTTTATATTATAGATTATTTTGATAGTTCTTTTATATGCATATATTAAGTNTTTAGTAGCTAGAAATTATGTAAATAACTAGGCAGATCAAACTAAAGATTTTTTGTGATCGCAAATATATGTATAAGGCCGAATTGCTTTTTAAAGTTTTTATATTATAGATTATTTTGATAGTTCTTTTATATGCATATATTAAGTATTATTGACAAGAACAAGTGTAATTTTGGATTTTTTTCCCTTCCTCTGTAGTGGGCTCTTTATCGCACAGTTGATGATCAATATTATGGTACACAAGCTAAAATAAATCTATGGGGTCATCCAAATCTAAAACCTCATCAGAAAAATTCGGCTGCGATATGGATTATGAACAAAGAAAAAATCCCAAATGTCATAATGGCAGGATTTCAAGTATGTAATAGAAATTTTTCTATGTAGATATATAACTTCTTATTCCTATATATTGTGAAGATTGTCCTATAAATATTATGATTTGCACTTTGGTGCTTTTATTTTATTTTTTCTATTTTATCCCTTCAAATCAATTTTTTTTAAAAAATTTGATACATTTTGGGCAAAAAAAGGATTTTTAAAATCACCAGAAGGTAAAGTGCAAATCATGATATTCATATAGCTTTAATTCAAAATATATCAATAATTGTCATTTGCAAATGATTTCTACATTTGTTCATATAAAAAAAATAACATATTTCTCATAATAAAAATATTTATGTCTATTACAAATTTTTGCAATCAAAAGAATTAGCTAATTTTTCTTGATCTTTTTGAAAACGGTTTTTAAATATGGGCATAAAATCTCGAACAAAGATTAATTCCAAAAGACTAAAACTTTTTAGCATTTTCAAAAATATTGGTTGCAGGTACATCCTGGATTTTATAATGATAGCAAACTTCATTTCTTCACATTTTGGACTGTAAGTATGATTATTTCTCTTTCAGCTACATAGCATGCATATGCTCAAAACTATAAGGCAAGCTATCTTTAATCTCAAATCTTTTATTTATTGTAATTTCAATTTCAAATATTTAATCAGAAGTGTAATAATCAATTTATTAAAATTTAATATGAAAAGATAATTTGAAAGATTGTAACATTCCAACCATTACTATATTATCAATCATAACTATCATGATAATGCGACAACAACATGACATACTAATTATTATCGCATTAACTCTACATCATTAGAGGGAAAAAGAGAAAAATATTTATTTGCATCAAATGCACAAAATCATCTATACACCCCTAATAACATTTATTTGATGCACTAAAATGGGTGTCTAGCTTTTATTTGATAGATTATTTAGTGCATCACAAATAAAATTTATTTTGACATAACAAATTATTTAATGCATGAGAAACTTATTTATACTTTATTTATGGCAAGTAGACAATTTGATTCACCTTGTTTCAAGCAATAATACTCCTGTATATCTTCTTCTTTCTATTGATATGGTACTAACATGACAATAATGTGACAGGTACTATAGTTAATAGTTATATGATTCATGATAGAGCAATGTAATGAATCATAACTACTAATTTCATAATTATAACTAACACTGCAGTTGGACTTAATTGCACCAATTCGAAGACTGAGATAGAATTTCTAATAAATTAAAGTATGAGAAATAAACTGTCATTCGTCCTCGTAATTTAAGGACCAAATATCCAATTTAGCCTTTCTTTTATAATTAATACTTCTTTTTTTTTTTGTTCAGGCAGATGGCCATAATTTAACTGGTTGCTTCAATTTTCAATGCAAAGGTTTTGTAGTGGTTAATTGGAATATACTTACACCAGGAGATGTGGTTGAACCTGTATCAACTTATAATGGTAATCAGTACTTCATCACGATTGGCATAAAAAAGGTTGAATGATTTTTTTTTTCATTGACGTATTTAATATTTTATTTCATATTACTTAGTAGGATAGAATATGAAGTCATTTATATTTGAAGATATTTATTTTTTACATATTTGCATTTATAGTTGTTAAACTATCAAAAGGAGCTTATATAGTGATGCCAAAATTATAGCTTACATGCAACTATATAATAATATAACAATTAACAGTTTAATGGAAAACTTACTAGCCTTATAAAATTTATTTACCTATTTCAAAATGGTTCATAGTTCAAGTATAGTCGATCCATATTTTAGGCTCAGAATAACTTCTGAGAAGCTAGGCCAAACACCCCTTACCCTAGTTTTAGTTATTCTTTTCAAAAAGAATAAACGAATTAGATTAAAATAGAGATAATATCTAACACATCTTCAAAAACTTCAAAAATATCTAATATATCCTTAGAAAAAATGCCTTTTGTGATTTCTCTTCGAATATCCCCAAACACAATTAGGGTTTACTTATGGAAATTAAGGTGTAGAATAGTATTTTGATACTTGCACGATAAATTTAAAAATTTTTAAATAGTAATTAAGGGCAAATAAGGAAAAGCCCCTTAAATACATTAACAATCTTCAAATTGTCCATATTTAAATTTTTTGCTTATATTTATTTTTGAATGTTTACTCAAGGACTATTGTATGAATAGATATAATATTGTGTTACAAACATTTCTATAACATTTAATTTAAATAAAAGCTATTTCATGGTTTTATTTCTTTGCATACTTTTATATATTTTCATAATTGATTAAGATATTATAGATCACCATTACAATTCTATGTCAATTTAACTTAGCTAGATAATTTATTTATCTAAAAATTAAACATTTATATAGGACATGTTATATTATATATCTCAAATATATAATAATAATATATCTTATAAGTCAATCTATTAATTGGCTTCATACCTNAATATATTGTTACGGTTGTTCAATCTATTAATTGGCTTCGTACCTTTTCCAACCAAGCCGTTTTTTATAAACTTCTTTAAATTGAATTCTATTTTACTTGATTGATATAGTCTTGACAAATAGAGTTAAAGATTGAACAACCGTAACAATATATTGCAAGTTAAGAAATAATATTAAAACGTATGGTTTTAGAAGTTTGAATTAATAGAAAATCACAACATATTAATCGTTTATTTAGCAAAAAATATTTATGTTATTTTTAACAATTTAGGATTGTAGTTTGTTCTCCAGGTAATGTAAGGCTCTTCTCACGCTTTCGGCTGGTGAACCAGTTCTAATACCCAATATAACGACCCATCCGACTCACAATAATAGCTTTTGGACCCAAACTAGTAGCCCAAAATATATAAGCTCGGTTATTATTTCTTGAATCCGTGGTCCCTTACTTTCCTAATCACAACCCCGTTCGCATCCAACGTGGGATTATCTAGGTATCACATTTATAGGAAGATTTTTTGTATTTTAGTCTTTTTATATACATGCAATATATTTAGTTGCATATATCATTTAAATTACCTCTTTAAGTACTCACTTTTATAATTTTTAACTTTTTATGTGTAACTTTATAATAGGATTCTCGTACAGGAAATTGGTTATTGTTCAGAGAAGATTTAGATGCACCCCAACTAATAGGCTATTGGCCAAAATCACTCTTTACAACTTTAGCTAATAGTGCAACCTTGATTGCATGGGGAGGATTAGTTGGCTATTCAAGAAAAGAAACAGGTCCTCCAATGGGGAGTGGACATTATGCTAATGAATTAGCAAAGAAAGCAGCATATATAAAAAATATTAAGCTTTTCGACTCAAAAGGCAAATCTTATGATCTTATTGATGGCAAACAGTATTCAGTTACTACTGCTGCAAACTTTTATAAAGTTACTAAACTTGTTAATTCGGGCAAGTATGGATTTCATGATGGGTATATATTTTATTATGGTGGGCCTGGGGGTTGTCTTTAATAATAACAATTGTTAATATATTTTCTGGATGAAATAATGAAATTTCAAGTTGTCAAGAGTTGTTGTTTCTATCCTACCACAACATATTTATAAGTAATTTCGACATTTTTTTTCCTTTCAAGTTTGTATGGGAAAAACCATTGCAAATACCATATTTAAGTGTAATGTTTATTTCACATGAACTTCTAAAGCCAGCTTAGTAGTTGATATTGAATTTATTGTCATGCCCCAGCTCGGAAGCCAACTGGGCGTCTGGCCCCTGTATGTTCATGGCCTCGATACAAAGATCGTGTTAACATTATATGAGTAACTAGAAACCTACGATTTTTTTTCCTCCAAAAGACATTTAATTTTACAAAGTGTGTCAAAATTCTAATTCATCGCAAAAATTATTGTTGTCTAGTCAGTTCAAAATACCCAATCCAGAGCCACCGTGTTGGTCTAAAGACCTCAGGCAAGTGTCATGACCGCTCTAATGTGCATGTAACGCTAGCATAAGCTTCTGGACTCACGGGATGGCACTCCCAACCATATTTTCAGAAAAGAACACCGTTGCGGTGGCCAAACTGCTGGTGTACGTGAAATACTGACGAGCAAGTGGCAACCGATGCAAATGTACTCAATAGCCGTTGGCAAGTAGCCAACAATCAAACTCCTTAGGATATACCAACCGAATAGGTTATCAAACAACCGAAGTCTCAAAAAACCGACTAACTAGATCACAACTGGTGTCGCATCATGCATGAGTATAGTAAACAGCCGCTCTACTTCTAGATCACGATAAACAGGTATAGGAAATGACTAAGCAGAGCAATAAGAATCAGGGTCATATGGTGTCAAGCTCAACAATAGCGAATAATGCATGAAGTATAAAGAGAGGATGGAGAGAATATCACCGAGCGTGTACCACTAGACCGACTTCGGATTAAAGTACCTACCTGTATCACTGTCGCATTTGCCCCTAAGATGTGCAAGAGTGTAAATCGGACCTACGAAGGGTCCACAGAATCAGAGCCCAACTCTACTAGCTCAAAATACAACACTCACAATCCCCACAATTTCCCACGGAGTCGCATTACCAAAAATGATCACCGTAACTCATCGAAAGTCCCGAAAATCACACCGGGAAGTCGTCAGGGACCACAAAGTGTCCTGAAATGCACTGACTCGTACCACGAGTCACTCGCTGATCCGAAACACACCGATTTGGGTGTCCCGGCAACAAACACTAGATCTCACGTCAAAACTTTCACGCTCTGGGGTCCTATTTTTGAAATCCAAATTGAGATCGGGCTAACTTTATAAATCAGAGTCAGCGAAAAACTGTCCAAAATTTTTCTTTTCTTTTTTTTTTTTTAAATCTGAACCCCAATGACGTGTAATAGACCCGGCACAAATACAAAATTTTTTTTGTTCAAACGGATAGAGTCTTCTCTATATTTGCACGGTGTACCATATATTATAAGTAACAACCATGACATACCACTCGCACACAACATCTACACATCACAATGATCGGCATTTCATATTTATTTCTATTAGTTAAAAGTGGCTTTAACACAAAGGCTCACTTTATTTGAAATTCTAATTTTCATTGTACACAAGAAAACCATTTGAAAACCATTCCCCACACGGGAATCTTTATTTTGAAAATGCTACCATGAGGGGTAGAAAACCAACATTCGAAATTGAGTTCAAAATCACAATTGTTTAAAAGCCACAAAAATCCCAAAGCCGTGAGTATCTAAAACTCAAAAAGAATATTATTTGAAAATCCACGAATAAAACCGTCAATTGAACCACATAAAAACAAATACTAACAGGTATAGGCGGTAAACTATATTATCACATATATACAATAACCATCAAACAAAAACTGATACTGTAAGGTCGGGATCTCTATCTCGGCTCACTATGTAAGATCGTCCTCACGCACCGCCTCGACTCTCACCACCCGAGCTACCTGAAAAATAGTAGGGGGAGGGGGAGGGGGAGGGGGGGTGAGAACATGTAAACAAGTCTCCCCCTCCCAGTGGGTATCGCAAGCTGATGAAAGCAAGCTGTACACACCAGCAGATGAAAAGAGTAATAGTAACAAGTAAATCAAATATGATGACAATAACCATAACAACTGATAATCACCAAGGAAACTACTACTATACGGTGAGATAATAAAACAACTACCAACCATAGTAAGCAGTCAAACTAATGCAATAGTAATACAGTAGCAATGCAGAAGGAATCAAAGGTGCAAATGTAATACAGCTACCGCTACTGTAATGAGATAAATAAATCGGACGATCAGTCCCAAAAATACCCAATCCAAGTTTGTCGTATCGATTTAAAAACCGCAGGCAAGTGCTACGTTGCTCTAAATGGCATATAACCCTAGCATATGCTCTTTGGCTCACGGGTCGGGAGTACGACTACTTTTCCGGAGAAGAACACCATCCTACGATGGATCAAACCGCTGGTGTTCATGAAATGCTATCGAGCTATGGCGATCGATACGAATATGATCAATAGCCAACCGTCGGCGAATAATCGACAATCACTGCCCCTCGGGGCACCGACCAATAGGTCATCGAACTGTAAGGGAACATGAATACCGACCACTCAGGTCAACTAGAATGGAATCACTCAACATCCTCTCAAGTATATGCAAGTATCGACCATGAAAGTCAACTAGGATCTCAACTACCTCTCAAGTGTATGCAAGTACCGACCACTCAGGTCAACTATCAAGTGTATATTAATGTCACTACCGCTCCACTCTAAGTCATGAATGCAAGAGAAAATGCACAAAGTAGAGCAAGGTCGAAGACATGCGGTATAAGGCTCGAGTACTAGATAGACAAGTATATGTAAGCAGTAAAGGATAGAGATGAAGGGAACGTCACCGAGCGTGCACCACTGGACCGACTTCTGATCGAAGTACCTAACCAAACTTACCGACTTAAAACACAGCTCTCACAAACCCAAAACCACTTGTAGAATCAATTTTTCAGAGTCGAATCCCGAACTCACCGGGAATCCAGAAAATGTGTCGGGATGCCCCAGGGAGAGATCAAGAGAGAGAGAGATCACATCACGGGATCTCCCCGCCGGTCGGGGAGATCGTCGGCAGCCAGACTACGCGCCGCGCACCCAGGGAAGGGGGTGAAGGCGGCTGTGACGAAAAAGAGGGTAATAGGTTAGGGTTAGAGGAGAAGAGAAGAGAAACCTACGGTTTATCTCTTGATCACTTGGAAAAATCACAGAAAAACCCACTAAAATCCAAAAATTTTACCCCAGTCCCTCGCAGCAAGAGTAATACGCGAAACGAGACCCTCACATCCGAAATCGTGCAATTCAGAACATAAAATGTTGGGAGATTTTTCGGAGTTCGAATTTCCCGATCTATCCCCTTCTCGGTTATCGAGCAATTGCGATAACTTCGTCCATCAGATTTATGAATGGACTATGCCGGCGGGTTCAGCACTACTGGAGCTTCGAGGTCATGTTTTTATTTTGCGTGATTTGGTCACGAATTCACGAAGAAGATCCACACCTTCTCTCGGTCTCGACGCAAAATAAAAGCCCTCACAGCAATGAAAATCTGATTTTCTCAAAAACCATGCGCCGAATATAAAATCCGTCAATGCCGTTGGCTCCGGCATAGTTCGACCATCGAAAAAGAGCTATTGGATCGCCCAAAATAGAGTCTGATTCACATTCGAAGCCCAACTCTCTTCTCGGTCCTCGCCGAAAATGCGGGTTACTATTCACTTTAAGTGAACAGTAATAATCACATAAAAATCTTATTTTAAATTCTTTTTCGCTGAAATTTTACCGGTAAGCATAAATTAAAAATACACAAAATAACATTGAAAAAGGTGTCAAGCATATCTAGGGGAAAATTTTCAGTTCTCACATCATCCCCTCCAAAAGAAGTTTCATCCTCGAAACTTACTTACACCTCTCCTGCAACAAAGTCTTGATATTGATACTACATCACCGACTCTAACCCCAAAGTCACCTCGCGCTCCTCGTGATTCAATCCACAAAACCATCACACAATGATTAGTCTGATTCCGTAGTAGCCTTCTTAGCATGCCAACAAGCATCTGATCCACCTTGAAGCTCAAATCCTCACGAGGTTTAAAAGCCATAGTGTCAATCACGTGCGAGGAGACACGCATATACTTGTGAGGCATAAAGAGACAAGGTACACAGTGTACCCGGGCGAGAGTTGGAAGTAGAGCCAAGTTGCATGCCATCGGACCAACACACTCTAGGATCTCGAACGGTCCAACAAACCGCGCACTAAGCTCTTTCCGCAAACCGAACCGTTTGATCCCCTCCCCTGGACGGCAACACCTTGAGCACCACATGCTCACCAACCCGAAACTCTAGGTCATGCCGCCGCTGGTCTGCGTAGCTCCACTGCTGGCTCTGCCAGATCGACAACCACAATCTGGCGATGCAAAACCTTGCCTCAGCGTCCTTCAACAAGTCTGGCCCTAAATGCCGGCGTTCACCGACATTTTCCTAATAGATGGGGGACAGACATCGACGCCCAATAATGCCTCAAATGGCGCTATCTCAAAGCTCATCTGGTTGCTGTCACTAGAGGTGAACTCCACAAGCGACAAGTACTTGCATCATCCCTCACCAAAGTTCAGGACACATGCACGAGGCATGTCCTTAAAGGTCTGAATGACCCGCTCAGACTGGCCATCGCTCTGCAGGCAGAAGGCCGTACTGAAAAAATCAGCTTTATTTCCATAGCCCGCGACAAGCTCCTCCACTAAGCAAACAATCATGAAGGACACCTCAGGTGTCGAGATGCATAGGCTATGATCTGATAAGCAACATCCCAAATCAAACCGGGAGACATAGCACTAAACCGCGAAGCCCTCTCCAAGCTGTCCAACATTTATCTCTACGAGACCCTATCGCTGCCGTCCACAAAGGACCCTAGCGATCGATGTCCTTAGCAAAAAAAAATAAACACCGGTATCCAAGAGACCCAGGGGCATCTGTCACCAAAGATGGGATCATCATCTCCTACACCATGACATTCATGATGTGCCATGCCGCACCATACGCTGCCGCGCATGGTGGCTTTAAAGCTCACAACCAGACTTAAAACACATGTCGAACATAGTTTACACCTTCCGGTAGCATGACCGAGATTGCCCTATTTAACACACCTCTCAGTTGTGCAAGACACTACTATTGGGCTGGCAGGCGACCTAACCCACATCAGAAAGTCAATTATGTGCAGTGCTCAAAGATCAACTGCACAACTACAGCTTGGGAACTACCCAAGGCAAACCATCGGTCGAAAAAAGACCATGCTTCAAGCCTTTCCACAAGACGACCAATAGAGATTGTCTCACAGAAAATACATCGACCCAATCTTGACACTCCCAGAAGGGATAGGGTACTTCGTCCCAACTTTCAACATTACTTTGTCTGCAGTCGACGTTGCTTATCAAAAGAAAGGCAAATTACCCGTAGATCCATCACCAACCACAGTTGGAGAAGTGACACGAGAACCAAACCAACCATTACATCTATACCGCACCGGGGTGCACCAAAACACCATAGAAACATCACCTTTGGAAGTCAATTTTCGAAACTAGACCAACATTTGAGCCAACTCTCTAGGAGCCCTACAGTTCTCCACAACAACAGACGATAACCTGCAACGTAAAGTTGCCACCCGCACAAGCTAATGCGATTACAACAAGATTTCGAACTTCAGCCAACCAGCTACTAACCACTAAAGATTCCTAAGTAATCCCAAGAAGTAGCTCATGACATGCCAAAACGACAAAAGCCTACAGTTCCCACCACAACAATCAAGGTGTTGGGGTAACCGCACACGATGTGTGCACCAACAAGGACACGACACCATAACTGAATGATTTTTATGGATGATCAAATAGAGTTTAAAAACAAAAGCTTTCGAGTGGAGAGCACTTTTAAATAGGATGACTATTGTATTGTGTATTACATCATCCAGCCCCTAAGGAGTGTTTAGAGGCATTCATCATTTCTAAAAATCACTAGCTATATGGAAATGTATTACATAAATTATTTGTGGATTGATAAATATAGGTTGTTTTTGTGATCCTGTTGTCGTTATCGTTGGGTACGCCGTGCAAATATAGAGGAGATTCTGTCCGTATGGACAGAGAACTTTGTATTCGTGGCGGTCTAGGTTGAGTTCAAAAAAAAAAAAAATGC
>NC_033629.1:10173717-10291347 GCF_001540865.1 Ananas comosus | reverse complement strand
CGGCGGCACGGCGGCGCGCGCGGCGGCCAGGAACGGGTGCGGGGGAGGTGAGGAACACCGTGCTCACCTCAGGAGGCAGCGAGGAGCGGCGGCGGCGGCGGCGGAACCAACTCAGCCCGCACGAGCTAAAGCTCGAGTTCCGGCGAAGCTACGGCCACGGCGGCGGCCGGGGAGCTCCGAGACGGCGGAGGAGGATTGCAGGAGGCCGGAGGGACGCCTCGGGTGCTGCCCCAAGCGGCGGCGGCGCAGGGGTGGAGTCGCACCTCGGCTCGGCCGAGCGAGGCTGGTGCGGTCGCGGCTGGCCGAAGGCGGCGACGGCGGTAGCCGCCGGACGCAGCGGGGCGCGACCGGCGGGAACCGAGAGCTGCCTGGGCACGGAGGATCGTCGGGCGTAAGGTGTTTCCGGGCACAGTGGCGTCTGCAGCGAGCTGCAACCCTAGCTCGGCCTGAGTCGGCCTGCTTCTGCAGGCGGAGGTCAGCGAGCAGCTGGCGGCGCCCGGCACGGTTGGCGGTCGGTCGGGGAACGGTTAGCCAGAGCACGGGTACACGAGGAGGGTCTGCAGAGGCGCAAGTCCCGGGCCTTCATCAACCGAGGGGAGAGGAGAGAGGAGAGATAAAAGAGGAAGAGAGGAGAGAAGTGGTGGCTGCGGCGGCGGTTGGCCGGCCGGGGCTCAGTCGGCGGCGGCCTGGGCGCGTGCAGCAGGTGCAGGGGAAGGAGAGGGAGGCGGTTGGGTGGTGTGGCTAGGGCTAGGTTAGGGTTACAAGGCTCCAAACCCTAGAGAGCTATAAATACTAAAGTGAAAAATGCAAAAAGGTCCCCCAAACATCAGAATTTCAATCCGAAATCCTCACAGTACGACTAAAACGCATGAACGCCCCTCCACATGCGATCTCACGCGAAACGGTACATAAAATATCGCGACTTTCGCGAAAATACCATTTTGCCACTACCGACCTCTCCTCGATCAACGCGCGATCTCCGCAGATCCGTCCGTCAGATTTGCGAACGGATTGCACCAGTGCGATCAGCACGACGGAGACAACAAAGCTGCGATTTCGTTTCGTCTTGATCGACCACGGATTCACGACAAAATCCAACCTTCTTCGAATAGAAGGAAACACACACATAAATACATATAAAACATGTATTTTTGGATTTTCTCGAGATCCGTGCGTCAAACTCAAAATCCGTCAGCGTCATTAGTTCCAGAACAGCTGAACCGGTCGAAACGAGCTATTGGACTGCTATGAATAGAGTCCGGTACGAGCCAGAAGCCAACTTCTCACCGCGGCTTCTCCGGAAAATCGAGTTACTATTCACTTTAAGTGAAACTTGGAAATCGCGTAGAATTTTCGTTTTAACTCGTTTTCGCCCGAAACTTGACGAGTGCTTTTGTAGTTAAATTACACACAAAAACATCGTCAACTGAGAGTTTAGCTACACTGCAAAAATCTCAGTCCTTACATAGGGTTAGAGTTCGACTCACCCAACATTGACGACGAGGGTGAGGGCGGCGCGCCTGTGGGGCTTGAGGTTGGAGCGGACGTAATAGGCAAGGTCATTATCGAGGAAGCCGTATGCCGTGCCCACAGGCTCCTCGGGCAACACCTCTTAGAAAATAGAAACTAATGAGGTGGGAAGTCGAAGAAGCGACGTTATAGAAAAGAAACTAATAAGACGGAAAGCCGAAGAGGCAGATGTTATGGGAAAGGAATTAATGAGACGGGAAGCCGAAGACGCAGACGTTATAAGGAAGAAATTAATAAGACGGAAAGCCGAAGAGGCAGACATTACGAGGAAGGTGAGTGGTCGTAATGATTGGAGAGTAGAAATTTTGAGAAGGAGAGCTTATATATGATGCTTCC
The DNA here is from genome assembly GCF_001540865.1 of Ananas comosus. Taxonomy (NCBI): domain Eukaryota; kingdom Viridiplantae; phylum Streptophyta; class Magnoliopsida; order Poales; family Bromeliaceae; genus Ananas; species Ananas comosus. The sequence continues at coordinate 10,289,481 of NC_033629.1, read as the reverse complement.
ACGTGGCAAAAGTTTATGAGAAATAATGTATGCGTGTAGATATTTGCATTTATAGTTGTTAAACTACCAGAAGGAGCTTATATAATGATGCCAAAATTGTAGCTTACATGTAACTATATAATAATATAACAATTAACAGTTTAGTGGAAAACTTACTAGCCTTATAAAATTTAGGGGCAATTGCTTATATACCCCTGAAAAATTTTTGACTTTACGATTTACCCTTCTTAGAAGGCTAATATTGAAAATACCCTTTCTACATTCCAACCTATTTCTAATATTCCCCTAGAGTTAAAATCTGTTAATTAACTCTGTTATCCCTGTAAAATTACTATTTTGCCCTTTCAAATATACCCTTCCACCATCACTGACTTTCTTATTTGCCCTTAAAGTCAATGGCACAAAAAATATTTTGACTTTTGGTCTTTTCCAATATACCCCTCTACCGTCACCAACATTTCTTATTTGCCCTTAAGTTAAGGACAAAATTGGTATTTTATTTTTTTAAATTATGGTAAATATTTAACTCACGTTTAACCCAAGTTAACTTAACAGGAAATAACTGCGGAGGTATTTTGCAATAACGGTGGAACATATGAGGAGTATTTTAGAAAGAAAAAAAAAATAGGGGTAAATCGGATATTTTCAAACGTACGAGGGGTATTTAGGCAATTATCCCTAAAATTTTATTTACCAATTTCAAAATGGTTCATAGTTCAAGTACAGTCGATCCATGTCACGCCCTAGAGTCCTTCTACAAATCCTTTTTAAGGAAAATAAGCGAAAAATGTGAATTTTTTTTTTTCTAAACACTTTGAGAATACCCTGTAATGTGCACAGACCTACTAAATGAACAGCAGATCCTCTAATCAAAACGGGCATAGTCTCCCCTATACATGCATAGCGTAGCGCAAGTGTACAAGTATCAACTACACTACATTCATACAGCAGGGATGCAGAAAAGCGACAACTAATGGAGAGATGATCACACAGTATTGAAAATTCACGATAGGAAAACAACTAAATAGATAGCTCAAACTACTACCTAAGCTTTATAAATAATCAGCGGATAATGAATGAATAGATCGAGGGATACTAATTAAGAATTATTCCCACAGAAGCTGAACTAGTACAGAAGTAAAAAGTCCATGAGGAAGACAATCCAGGACACCGCTATGTAGAGCCGTCCTCACGCATCGTCCCTGTGATAACCCAACTTCCGAGGGGGTCACCCATCCTGGGACTACTTCTATCCTAGCACGCTTAACTCTCTTAACCTCTTGGGTCTAGCCACCACCCAAAATGTTTAAGCCAGGTTAAGAGTTTTAGCCCTATAATATTTTATATATAGAACTATCTGGGGTCTCACATTCTCCCTCCCCATTTAAGTCTTGACGTCCTCGTCAGGCTCAGACTCACAAGTACCAGGCGATGTGAGACTCGTCTCTCTAGCCTTGTCATTCCAATCCTGGTTCAACTGAGACTCATCTCATATTTTCAGCTGTTAATTGGCTCTAATACCAGCTGTGACTCCCCAATTTTCTAGGGGGTCACCCATCCTAGGACTACTCCCATCCTAGCACGTTGAACTCTCTTAACCTCTTGGGCCTAGCCACTACCCAAAATGCTTAAGTCGGGTTAAGAGTTTTACCTCTGTTATTTCTTATATATAGGACTATCTGGGGTCTCACATTGAAGACTGTGACGCCTCAACTTTCCAAGCGGTAACTTATCCTAGGACTACTCCCGTCCTATCACGCTTAACTCTCTTAACCTCTTAGGTGTAACAACCCAGCCCACTAACATTAATAACTCGTTAGGCCCAAACCACTGGCCCAAAATGCTTAAGTCCAATTATTATTATTAGGGTATGTGGGACTAGCGGGGTGTCACAGACTCCTCCCGTTTAGACCCTGACATCCTCGTTAATCCTAAACACACACACAGCCCAAGATCACCAGGCGATGTGAGACTTGTCTCGCTAGCCTTGTCATTCTGACCCTGACTTAGCCTGTTATTCGCCGACCCTAACTTAGTCTGTCATTCTGACCCTGGTTTAGCCAAGACTCATCTCACACTTCCAGCTGGTGAACCGACTCTGATACCAAATGCAACAACCCAGCCCACTAGAAATAATAACTCGTTGGGCCCAAACCACCGACCAAAATGCTTAATTAAGTCCAATTATTATTATTAGGGTATGTGGGACTAGTAGGGTGTCACATTGGGCCTAGCCACCATTGCTTAACTAGGGCCTATCGCTAGTTCGTGTTTTACCCCAGCAACTTCCCAACCAACCAACGCGGCTTTCCAACCACTGCAGCCAGCAGTAAAACCTGTTCTGTAAAAATGGAGCCAAAAATCACCTATTTTATACACATTACCTACCATTTTACAGGCCGATCACCCTAAAATCCCAATTGAGGGATTCCTGGACCTTGAACATCAAGTTTGAACCATTCATGCAAGAACCCCCACTATCCGGAACAACAATGATGCAAAAAGAGTCATTGCAATTTCATCGAATACCCGCTCGCCGCCCGACATTTAGCATAGTAACGCAGTGATTAGAGTTATACCGCCAATTCCGCGACTTCGAAATCCGAATGAAGGTATGGTCCAGAAGGTCTCGACGTATTGGGCACCGTGTTCGTTGTCAGGAGCGAATACAAGTATTGAGGAGTGCACCGGGGCAAGTTGTCCGCTAAGCCACAAGTCCCCGGGGATTGACGTCGCAAATAGAGTAACCACCAGCCCCCTGTCAACAATTAGGTTGAGTACGGTGTTTTATGTGTACTCTAGATGATCGTGCTCCACAACTGAGGAGACAACGACAACCCGGGTAGCCTGAACAGTAACCTTTGCCAAAACTAACCCCAACCCGAGTCCAGCTCTGGAGTAGGAGGGCCTGATGGTCATCCAGACCCCTCTGTGGTATGAGGGTGGCCGGCACCAGCTCTGTTGGGTTGGTCCCAACCAAGAGGGACCTCCTGGTGCGGCAGCCGATGGTGAGGGACGGCAACGGCTCGACAGCACCAGATCGGGGATCCTACCCTAGATCCCCCAAAAACTAGAGCTTAGCTTGTCCGCAACTCATGAAAAGGCAAGGCGACAAGGAGATGGTGGTGTCGTTGTAGGAGAAGGTCGCCATGGCGGCTAGACAGTGGTCGCCGAGCGGGGCCGGCGACCGAGCGGTGGCAGACCGAGTCCCAAGGTGCAGCCACGCCCTTCTTCCACTCAGGTTCCTGTTGGAACCCGAGCATGCAGGGGATAGAGCAAACAAGGCGGCAATGGGAGTGAGTCGTCGGAGCCTGCGCAGGCCGGCGGTGGCGGTAGCCACAACCCCAGCCACGACCATCCGAGAGCGGAGAGTCCGAGAAAGAGAGAGAGAGAGAGAAAAAGACAGAGAGAGGAAGGAAGGCTTGGCCTCACCACCAGAGAGAGAAAGAGAGAGAGGAAGGAATGCTTGGCCTCACCACCAGCCGAGGGTCGTCGGCGGCAGGCGGCTCGCCGGTAAGCCCTATAGAGGTGGCGGTTGAGGACATTGGAGACCAGGGTTAGGGTTTCTCCACCTCCCTCTACATACATATATATGTATATATACATGTATACATACATACCAATATGCATATACAATGAGGAAAAGAGCACTATAGTCCTCCAACTTATGGTAAATTCTCCTCAGCCCCCCACCAGCCCGCAACACTTGCATCAAGCACTATCTCAATGATTTTCGTGCAATTTCAAACCTTGAAATGTTGCATCAATAATTCCCGAATTCGAAAATATTTCAATGAATTCATCTCAGTGCCAATTTGCATAGAAAATTCTGAATTCCGTAAAACTTGATTCCTCATGATTGCCTTTGAGACTATTTTCTTGTAGATCCTGGTACTCGCCAAAACTATGAAATTCTTCACATAAAATGATGAATTCTTTGCGAAGTGCTCCAAATTTGTTCTTTGCAAAGACTGCAATTTAGCCCTCCAACCTATGAGTTTCATTCCAAGAACTCACCAACGCATGTTCCTTGGCTAGTGGGACCTTTCCAAGGATTTTCAGGCAAAACGGAGCACCAACAAATTCTAAAAAGCAAAAACATCAAGTAATACAAGGTCAATCTACGATAAAAGCAGATTTCCTCAACAACCGTGCATTGGACATAAAATCGGATAGTGCCATCACTTCCGGCATAGCCGAACCATCGAAAATGACTTAATGGGTCGTCCGAAACAGAGTCCGATTCACCTTCAAAGCCATTATCAAGCCGAATCCTCAAAATAAAATACGGGTTACTAGTCACTTAAGTGAATAGTAATAGTCACCATACACCTTTAATATATACTTATTTTTCCCCCGAAATTAAATTGATAATTTCAAAAATTAAAATTCATGTACTGCTGTACAACACCACAGAAAAGTACCAAAATACATCATAAAAATCTTAGTCTGCACAATGAATTGCCCTATCTGCAATAAAAGCCATATTTCTCGAAATCGTGTATGAAACGTAAAATTTGTCAGTGCCATTGGTCCAGCATAGTTAGACAGTCGAAAACGAGCTATTGGATCACCTGAAATGGAGTCCGGTACGTGACAGAAGCCATCTATACTCAATGGTCTTTTTCGAAATACAAGTTACTATTCACTTTAAGTGAAAAGTAATAATCACGTAAAATTTTTATTTTAAATTATTTTTCGCTAAAATTTGACGAGCAGTTATAAAACTAAAATACACACGATAACATTTAAAAATATGTCAAATTTACAGAAAAATCTCAGTCCTCACAACCCATATTTACCAAGTTTTATTATTTTCAAAAAGAATAAACGTATTAGAAAAAAATAGAGATAATATCTAACACACCTTCAAAAAGTTCAAAAATATCTAATATATCCTTGTAAAAAATGCCCTTCGTGATTTCTCTTCGAATATACCCAATCACTTATAGGGTTTACTTATGGAAATTAGGGTATAAAAGGGTATTTTGATACTTGCAGGAAAATTTTAAAAATTTTTAAATAGTAATTAGGGGTAAATAAGCAAACACCCCTTAAATACATTAACAATCTTCAAATTGTCCATATTTAAATTTTTGCTTATATTTATTTTTGAATGGTTTACTCTAGGACTATTGTATGAATAGATATAATATTGTGTTACAAACATTTCTATAACATTTTAAATAAAAACTATTTGATGGTTTTATTTCTTTGCATAGTTTTATTTATTTTCATAATTGATTTTTCTTTGCATATTTTATTTATTTTCATAATTGATTAAGATATTATAGATCACCATTACAATTCTATGTCAATTTACCTTTAGCTAGATAATTTATTTATCTAAAACTTAAACATTTATATAGGACATGTTATATTATATATCTCAAATATATAATAATAATATATCTTATAAGTCAATCTATTAATTGGCTTCATACCTTTTCAAACTAAGCCGCTTTTTATAAACTTCTTTAAAATTGAATTCTATTTTACTTGAGTGATATAGTCCTGATAAATAGAGTTAAAAGATTGGACGACAGTAACAATATTTTGCAAGTTAAGAAATAATAATAAAACCTATGGTATGTTTTAGAAGTTTGAATTAATAGAAAAACACAACATGTTAATCGTTTATTTAGCAAAAAATATTTATGTTATTTTTAACAATTTAGGGTTGTAATTCGTTCTCCAGGTAATGTAAGGCTCATCTCACGCTTTCGACTCGTGAACAGGCTCTGATACCAAATATAACGACCCATCCCACTAACAATAATAGCTCTTCCAAACTACTAGCTCAAAATATATAAACCCAGTTATTATTACTTGAATCCATGGTCCCTTACTTTTCTAATCACAACCCCGTTCGCATTCAATGTGGGATTATTTGGGTGTCACATTTGTAGGGAGATTTTTTTTTGTATTTTAGTCTTTTTTATATACATGCAATATATTTAGTTGCATATATCATTTAAATTACCTCTTTAAGTACTCACTTTTATAATTTTAACTTTTTATGTGTAACTTTATAACAGGATCCTCGTACAGAAAACTGGTTATTGTTGAGAGAAGATTTAGGTGCACCCCAACTAATAGGCTATTGGCCCAAGTCACTCTTTACAACTTTAGCTAATAGAGCAACCTTCATCGCATGGGGAGGATATGTTGGTTATTTAAGAAAAGAAACAGGTCCTCCAATGGGGAGTGGACATGATGCTAGTGAATTAGCAAAAAAAGCTGCATATATAAAAAATATTAAGCTTTTCGACTCAAAAGGCAAATCTTATGATCTTATTGATGGCAAACATTATTCAGTTACTACTGCTGCAAACTTTTATAAAGTCACTAAACTTGTTAATTCAGGCAAGTATGGATTTCATGATGGGTATATATTTTATTATGGTGGACCTGGGGGTTGTCTTTAGTAATAACAACTATTAATATATTTTCTGGATGAAATAATGTAATTTTAAGTTGTCAAGAGTTGTTGTTTCTATCCTACCACAACATATTTATAAGTAATTTAGACATTTTTTTTCCCTTTCAAGTTTGTATGGGGAAAACCATTGCAAATACCATATTTAAGTGCAATGCTTATTTCATGAACTTCTAAAGTCAGCTTAGTAGTTGATATTGAATTTATTGTCATGCCCCAGCTCGGAAGCCAACTGGGCATCTGGGCCCCTGTATCTTCATGGCCTCGATACAAAGATCGTGTTAACATTATACAAGCAACTAGATACCTACGATTCTTTTTCCTCCAAAAGACATTTAATTTTTACAAAGTGTGTCAAAATTCTAATTCATCGCAAAAATTATCGTTGTCTAGTCAGTTCAAAATACCCAATCCAGATCCACTGTATTGGTCTAAGGCCTCAGGCAAGTGCCACGACCGCTTTAATGTGCATGTAACCCTAACATAAGCTCCTGGGCTCACGGGTTGGTACTCCCAACCACTTTTTCGGAAAAGAACACTGTTTTGGTGGCCAAACCGCCGGTGTACGTGAAATACTGACGAGCAAGTGACAATCGATGCAAATATGCTGAATAACCGTCAGCAAATAACCAATAATCAAACCCCTCAAAGTATACCAACCGAATAGGTCATCACACAACCGGAGTCTTGAAAATCAACCAACTAGGTCACAACGGGTGTCACATCATGCACAAGTATAGTAAACAGCTGCTCTACTTCTAGATCACGATAAACATGTATAGAAAATGATTAAGTAGACCAATAAGAATCAGGGTCATATGGTGTCAGGCTCAACAACAGCGAATAATGCAAGAACTATAAGGAGAGGGTGGAGAGAACATCATCAAGCATGCATTACTAGACCGACTTCGGATCGAAATACCCATATGTATCACTGTCACGTTTGCCCCTAAGATGTGCAAGACAGTCAACCGGACCTACGAAGGGTCCACAGAGTTAGAGTCCAACTCTACTAGCTCAAAACACAAAACTCACAATCCCCACAATTTCCCACGGAGTCGGTTTCCCAAAAATCGATGACCGTAAAGAAAATTACACCGGGACGTCGTCGAGGCCCACGAAGTGCCCCGAAACGCACCAACTCGTGCCACAAGTCACCGACTGATCCGAAACACACTGATTTGGGTCTCCCGGCAACAAACTCTAGATCTCACGTTGAAACGATTATCGACGGATAATTGTTCTGATTTGGGTTCCTGGAAATGTCAAATTCGACACCGAAACCCTCCGCCGCTCAGCCGTCATCTCCGGACACTCGAGACGACATGGGTGGCCAGCCAATATGGCTCTGCAGCAAAACCTACAGCATTCTAACAGCGTCGGGTGAAATCCGAACCGAAATCGCGTTCCGCCGGCGAACTTTGCCGAAAAATGCACAAAATCGATATTCGATCTCCGCGAAAGACTTCGAACCTTGGACAGTCGGTCCAGAGGTCACCTACTATAATTACATGCTGCCCACAACAGCCCACAGTGCAACAATTGCACAAAAGCCAGACTACAATCCAATATTTGCTATATATACAAGCAATCTGAGGAGATTAAGGCCATTACCTTGATCCGAGCACTTCAGGGGTCAGCCGAGGCACGAACCGACAGGTATCGTCGAGGCGAAGGCTGTGCTCATTGTCCGGAGCATAGCAAATCACTGTGGAGTGCGCGGGAGCAAGCCTAATCTGAGCAAGGAATGCATTTCGGGAGCGACAAAGGCGAAACTGATGATTCGAGCCTCGCTCACAGCAAATCAGGTGAGCACTGTAATCAGTGCTATCCAAGGGTCACTATGCTCACCTCCGAAGGTGTCAGATTAGTCCCAGGTCGCCGGAATAGTGAAAGCACATAGAAAAAGCCCTAATCAAGCTTGCTAGGAGCAGGGGGGCCAAGCCCAGCCGGCGGCGGTTTAGCGACAGGTGCGTCGGCAGTAAAGGTGCAGCCGACAGGGAGAGGTTGGCGTGCGCGCTAGCCTGCAGTGGGAGGCGACAGTAGCGGCACGGGAGCAAGCTGTGCCCGCACAGCTTTATATTGGGCTCGTCCTCTTTCTCCGGCCGTTTTTTAAGCCGTTTTTTAAGCCGTTTTTTCAATGAATTTAGAAATTAAAAAATGAATTTTATGCGTATAATATCTGTACCGAATTTTTGCGGAATCCGAATTAACTAACTATGGTCCGAAGCACTGCCCTGTCCGTGCCTTCCAGGCCGAGGGGCCGTGCTGGGCCAAAGGCTAGGGAGCTCGGGCCCGACACCGCCCGGCCCGAACCGAATTTGATGTCGGGCTGGGCCGGGCCAATTCCTAGCCCGGGCCAATTCCTAGGCCGTTTCGGCCCGAAAAATGTGGGCCGTGCCGGTCCGGTATATCCCACATTACGCCCTTAGAAAATTGCCTATATACGTCAGAAATATGGGGACCCATCCCCTACTCATTTTCCAAACCAACGAGCTTATATACGTCTGAAATATTTTATTTTTATTTTAAATAGAACCCTCTTGGTTTTTTTTTTTTTATTATTATTCAGAACCACCACCACTATTAGTACTCGTTAAGTCATTTCAGATTAAATGCGAGTTACATTTTAAACACAATTAAAAATAATAAAAATATTTATTTTGCTTCTAATTTAAGAGCAAATAAGAAAAGTTGGTGACAACTTTATCACCCATTTAACAAATTAGTGGAACCAATAATAAAAAGATAATGATGAAACCATAGGACACCAAAGTTGATACACTTTAAATCACATGGTATTGAAGTGAGAAAGTGTGAAACATAGGGATGGTATTTAAAGTTTTCACTGAACTATTTGAAGATGGGGGAGTCCGCTTCAAAAATGCCTAAGGTGTGGGGTCTCTCTACATTTTTACCTTAGTTTCCGTCGCGTCCTGTTTGGCTGTTTCTTCCCAAAACCCCAGCTCTCCGCCGTTTCCCACTAGTACCCGTCCTTTCTCCGCTCCGGTGAGCTTCCACCCCCTCCACCCGATCTCTTCTCCCTCTCCGGTGATCTCCTCTCTTGTCTCCGGCGAGCTTCCACCCTCTACACCCGATATCCTCTCCCTCTCCGGCGATCTCTTCTCCCTGTCTCCTGCGAGCTTCGTCCCCCTCCACCCCATCTCCTTGCCCTCTATGGCGATCTCTTCTCCCGGATGCAGCGAGCTTAGCTCTGTCATCGCGGGTTCCTCCTACACCTCCGCAGATGACGCAAAAAATGCCACATCACCACGTGCGCCACCGGGGCTGTACCACCCCTGGGAATGCTTCGTCCCTTTATCCTTGCATTACAACAGTGGATCCAATTCCAGTGATTAAGACCTATACAAGGTATTGGCTTCTAAATGCTGAATTTTAACTTGAACCCTAATCTCGAGATTTCACCATTAAGGTCGACCCCATGAAGTAGGAGAGCATGATAACATCAGCAGTAGAAGAGCATGATATCATAGCTAATCTGCCCCAGTCGCACGTCCCACGCTCGTTTATTTTTCATGTTATAATCTGTAGTTGATGTCTTTGTTGTTGCAGAACTTTTGCTCAGAGTGATCAAACGCTATCTCAATATCCTCTCTCTGCTATCCAATTTATCTAAGAAGATCGTTCCCTCTACTGCTAAATGACAAATAGTAGCAAAAGGTGATTGTTTTCCCCCTCTATGCACCTACTTCTTCTTCTGAATGCTATGTTAGTTTCATTATTGGTAAAAATGTATGCTTCTTCTACTATAGGCCACTTTAAAATAGACTTTCAACTTTATTTCTTTTGATCGGCACCCTGTTAACTATTAATTATTTTGATTCGAACCTTTTCTAAGTTGAATAAGGTATTCATCAAAATTGATGACTTTCTTAACTATGAATTGCTATGTATTAACAAAATTCCTTTGGTATTTGAAATAATAATTTCTTCTCCTATAGTACGTAAACAATGACTAGAATGAAATACTAGAGTTCAAAGATGTCAAATGTCAAACTTAAAAAGTTGAAAGATCAAAGTGAAAATCGAGCAAACGTTCAGGGATTCGTAGTGCAATTTACTCTTTTGTATTACCAAAAAATTGACTTTAGTGTCTATACCTCTACATCCCTCCTATAAGTTACAATTTCATTATTGCCTCCCCCAAATGCCCTGTAGTATGAAAGGATAGATTAGCTAGGAACACATGATAAGGAAATGCACATCAACGTTCGATAGTAAGGATAAGCGCATCATGCAATCATACTTCTCAAAAGCTAACAAGTATTATGAGATGTGTTTTGTGTAGGGATACAATTTGAATTTCTCAGACACAAATGTTTCATTTAGAACTAGTTGTAGGCTTAGTGGCATTAAGTATGTAGCTCTTTTTGAAGTTTTAAGCTGTGATGCGGTTATTTTATTGTTGTTTTTGTTTTGTAATGTAGTCACATGCAGTGCTGAAGAAGCTATTGTTCTTGAAGTCTTACAATTTATAAAGTTGGTTTGACATATATTAGATAAATATATGATAGGAGGCCAAAGAAACCGAGGAGACCAAGTGTCACCAGCCTCATAGTTTGAGGACCAAACATGCAATTTATCCTCTTGACGTTTTGGGAGTGTTAGGATTGCAACCCATTTTGGGCTGTAATGGTAAAACCCCTCCCATCCAGCCCTTCCCACATTTTTTTTTTCAGTCATCTTATTATTATTTTTTTCCAAGGGTCGTAGGAATTACCGACTTTTTTGGGTAGACTTAGCATTTCTCCTTTCTTGTTCGTCTTCAATTCACCTAGCACTCACTGGCTTGGAGTTCTCTAAAAAGTAGTGATGTGTTGCATCGAGCTGATCAGTGCTGTTGTTGTCGCGCGATGAAAACTTTATGCTCGGGAACATTGTTTGCGTAGGAAAAACCAACTGAAAAGCTTTGTTACTCCTGAAGGAGTTTGGTGATAACAACACAAAATCAAGAATAGCTAAAAAAATTTAATAGCTCAGAATTATTCGGACCTCAAAATGCACTTCTCAAAGTCGATTATACAACAAGCATGTAAATTAGCAATAGGAACAATAAATTAAAAAGAGTCAAAGACAAGTACCTTGCAACAACTACATTTCCATGATCAAGTTAAACAACACTCGGAGGCATAATCATCTTCTCTATACAACAAAGCATAACTAAATCCGCCAAATATTTTGCCAAAGAAAATGATAAATCCACCAAATAAGAATACATAAGAAACTCTCAGCTAAATCTATGTGTATATAGCATATTACATGCAAGAATGTGCATGTATAGAAATATATATATTCAATTTAATCCAATGCATGAAAATTTCCTTATTTGGAAAGTTGAGATAGTGTACAAAGTCATATAAATTGGTGAGATTCTTTTTTAATTTCATTGCAATTTTTTTTATAGGAAGGTGTCGATAAACTCAATTTGAATTAATAGCTTATGATTAAAAAAAATAATAATTAAAGAACATTCTATTTGATCGCAAATTTTTTGTAAAATATTTAAGTACCTTTAACTTTTGATATGACTATCCATAACCAAGCATATTGAAAGGTTACATAGTAATTAAAATCTATATTATCTATGCTCAGGTACTAACTTCCAACTATTATATTGTTCAAAATAACATCCTTGTTTTAACCTATTTGACCTTCCAATGGCCATAATTAAAATTACTAAAATTCACTCTTCGTTAATATATTCTATCTGAAAACAATAGAATACATGCAATTGATTTCAATTCAAACTACAGATTCCAGGAACTTTAATTATATGTGAACTCTTTTGCTTGGAAATGATTGTAGTTGAACATTGGAGATTTAGTATCTATTTTTTTTAGGCAAAGTTAAAAAAAAAAATCTTATATAGAGAATCCACCATTAATTTCAAGGTGTGCTTGTGACAATTGCGTCGTCCCAACTACTAATATTATCGTCAGCCAGGTCCCCTCCCTCATATTTTGCATAAAAAACCCTCTCTCACATGATATTTGCGAAACAAAACCCCAGAGCAACCCGATTCAGTCCGCGGCCAAAAACTGTGTGCAATGAGTTAACTTCGGAAGTCAGTAACTTCACAGTCAGAACTCCGTTTTTAGTGAAACTTGGATCAACGCGTTCGTCTCTGATGTAAATATTCATAGAATCTTTAACTTTTGAACTCCATGAAATAATTTGCTAGAAATTATATTCTGAAGGTAAAGTGATCAGTTTTCTGCAGATAACTGCGCAAGTAGTGTCTACTTTGGAAACCCATAATTTCTCACTCAGAGCTGCGATTTCAACAAAACTTGGTTTCAAAATTCGTAGATAATCTTAGACCTCTCCACTTCCAAAATGCATGGAGACATTTGCATAAAATAACAACGTGAAGGTGAGAAGGTCTGATTCCATAAGTAAACTGCATGTGAAGTTTAACTTTGGAAGACTGTAACTTCGAATTTGTACTGATATTTCAGAAAGTCTTTGATCCACATGTTCATATTCAAGTGAACTTTCGGGCAGTACTTTTCAGTTTTCAAAACTCTAGAAGACCCACATAAAAAGTCAAGCAGAATGCGATCTAAGCATCCGAACTCAAATTTCAAATTTTTTTTTTTCGTGAGTTCCACATTGTGGTCCTGAATCTATGTAATATATACAAAAACCCTACATACGCTTAGATTTTCTTAGAATCGAGCTAGAAGGTCGAAATATACAAGAGTCCCCTGAATTTTATAGCTTTACATTATCAAGAACTTCGGGTTCTACAATTTATTATTCCATTTTCAATTTCGTTCTATTCCGATTCCAGTTCCTATTTTGAACCATTGTGCCTTGTGTCTACTATCCTATTAAGAGGTTAGTAGCCACATTTTCTCTGTCCAGAAGATAATATCTTGATACTATTGATCTGGTAAACAACTGTTTATAAAATGAATAGTTCAAAATAATAATTGCATAAGAAATAATGACTGCAATAGTTGAATTTCAGGCCAAACGAACTAATTTTTTTATTGATAATGAAAAAATTTCTATGAAAACTTCACTTGATATATACTATTCTACACCATTGAATTTATAAACACCTTACATGAGTCATCTAAAATTGTTGATTTTTGATTCTTCATAGTAGTATATCAGTATTAAAACCTTGAGTTTTATATGACAGATGTGCGTACGTATGATAATGTAATTATTTTTAGTTGATGAGTCAAGGTATAACCTAAACACAAACTATTTAATAAAATGTGTTAAGCAGATCAACACGTTTCCGGACCAAACCACTACAAACAAGTTAATAAGTTAGTTAAGCAAATCAATTCATTTGTGGCCCATATCGCTGCAAGATAACCTAAGCATGCTAAATTAGCATCGGGTTTCATGGGTCGTGTCAAAATTGTCACCCTTAGTTCGAGCCAAAAACTTGTGTTCTTCAAATCAAAATCAAAACCAAAGCACTCACAACAAAGCACCGACTAAACCAAAACAAAATTATTGATTTTGTGTTTGGCTTTTAGTTGTTTGCAGTTCTTTGTCAACCCCTATTTTTGTAATAATTCTGTGACTAACTTGTGATTTTACTTTTGTCTAATAAAAAGCAAGCCAAATTCTACAAATTTAAGTTTCTTGGTCTCTGAGGGTCCCTAGTGCTAGTGGGCACTTTGTTTGCAAGGTCACCTTGGTACATTTTTAGATTTTTTGAAGTTTTTTGGTGAAACTGAAAAAATTCGACTACCTCGCGATCAAGTTATCATTTTATGTAAATCTTTCTCTAGTTTTTGGAAACAACAAATTTGATGTGCAAGTAAACTCAAAAACGAACGTCTGAAGTCAAATTTCATGCGCGAAATTATCGGTTTCGAAAATCAGCACATGCGGTTATGTATAGGAAACTGACCACTTCAATTTCAAAATAGAATTTCTAGCAAAATATTTCCAGGAATTCAAACTCTTAAGGATTCTATAAATACTACACTCAGAGATAAATGCGCTGATTCAAGTTTTACCAAAAACAAGGTCCCAAGCGAGAAGTTTTGGGCTTCCAAAGTAAACTCATCATGCATAGTTTTTGGTTGCGGATTGAACCGGATTGCTCGAGTGTTTTGTTCCACAAATATCACGTGAGAGAGTGGCTTTATGCAAATTGATCCGTTGGTGGAGGAAGCAATGTCGCAGCGTCTCCCCGATGGATATTTGAAACCAGATTAAAGAGAAAAAAAGAAAAGAACACAATATTTTTATGTGGAAGAGTCTATATTAATTCTCTCTAAACTGGAGTGACTTTACAAAAGCTAGTAGGGCCTTTATTTATAGCCTTCAGGCCTACAAGAAGATAAGAACAAAATATTTTGAAAATAACAACTTTATCCTTATCCTAATCGAAGTAGTTGGAACTTGGAACCACCTCGATTCTTATCTTAACCGAAGTAGTTTGAAACCACCTCGATCCTTATCCTAACTAGGGTGTAAACGAGCCGAACTCGAGCGAGCTAGACCCAGCTCGAGCTTGGCTCGAATGTTTCAAGGTCGGCTCGTGTTCGGCTCGAGCTTGTGACGAGCTCGAAAACTCCGGCTCGTGATCGGCTCGAAACTTAATCGAGCTGGCTCGTGATCGGCTCGTTAGCTCGATTATATAATGCTACCTTACTCGTAAAAAAACAAAATCATAAGAAAAAAAATCCCTCCCATTCCCCTCAAAAAATTCCCTCCCATTCCACTAAAAAAGAAGCATATCAAATTCTAATTAGAAGCTCAAGAGAAAAAATCCCTCTCATTCCCCTAAAAAAAAAATCATAAGAAAAAAAATAAATTCTAATTAGAAGCTCAAGAGACAAAATCCCTCTCATTCCCCTAAAAAAAATCATAAGAAAAGAAAAAAGATGAAGATCAATTGAATGAACCTGTTGAAAGCGTCGCCGCCGAAGTTCGCTGCCGTGGGTTTGCGAACGGCGAAGAATGCGCTGCCGAGGGTGTGCGAATGGCAAAGGCAACTAGGGTTGTGCGGTGTGGTTGTGTGAAAGACTGAGAGCGAGAGAGAAAGAGAGAGGCGGCTCATGGTTGTGCGGCCTCCAGCCTGTGCCTGTGCAAGACTGAGAGAGAGAGAGAGAGAGAGAGGCGGCTGTGTGAACAAAAAGTGGGAAAAGGTAATTAGGGTTAGAAAGAAAATGTGTGAAATTTATTTCATGGGCTATGGGCCATGAGTGAAAAGAAGAATTCTAAATATAAATGGGCCTATGGATAGACCTCTTTTATAAATAAGTTGAATTTTTTTAAAATAGTTGGGCTAAAAATTTAAAATTAATAATCTATATTATATATTTATAATACAAATATAATTATATATATATAATAAATAAATTATATTAATATAAAATAAATATAATCGAGCTGTTATCGAGCCGAACACGAGCGAGCTGACCCTAGCTCGTGTTTGGCTCGTTTATTAAACGAGCTGAAAAATCCAACTCATGTTGGGCTCGTTTATTAAACAAGCGAGCCGATCTCGAGCTCATTTCGAGCCGAACACAAGCTGGCTTGTGAACAGCGAGCTGGATTGCCACCCCTAATCCTAACCGAAGTAGTTGGAACCACCTCCGCCTTATCAGGAATGGTTGAAACTTATTCGGATGGTTTGATCGTCCCGTATCACAAATTTTGTGCTAGAGGACCTGGCTAGTGACAGTATTGGCATTAGGGACTATCCCACAATTGATGTGGCCCTAAATTTGAAATCAACGGTGGATCTTTCTCTGCCTACTCTTTTTCTCTCTCTTTCTCTCAAGGCGCGAGCTTCCACGATACTACCGCAAGTTATACCTCTTTCTCTCTCTTTTTTCCGCATCAATCTTTCTCTATCTCTTTACAAATCTCTCTCTCTATATGTTTTCTCCTTCCGTGCAATCCTTCTCCTCTCGACCTGAACTGAGCCAAGATCCTCCCTAGCGACACCACCATTCCTCAGCCTCGACATGTGCACCGTCCACGGTGCGTCACACCCTTGGTTGCAGCCCTCTCCCTAGGCCGTGTCGGTTTCCTTGTGAACTACTGCAATCCATCAGCATATTCACACTTTTGCATGCTCTGACCTCAATCCAACATCCCTCGACGGTAACGACCATTTTCTCGAACTCTCTTAATTTTGGATTTTGTTTAATGTGTTGAGTTGTCAAAGTTGTTGTGGTTTTAGGAAATCCGATGATTGTCATATGTTTCTTTTGGGTCGATTCTTATCGAATTTGAATGAGGCTTGCGGCTAGGTATCTTGACGGCCTCGTTTACGTGATATAGGTATTCTTTTTTAGAAAGTAGCTGAACTTCAACCCATGAGCCCTTCGGCGTACCAAAAGTGGCCTAACCTTATGAATTATATGCCGGAGACATCGAGCTCAGACGTGATATTAGTCTGAGATCCTCAAGACCAACAATGGCACAGATTGGGTAAATAAACTAGGTGACTTATTCACTGTTGATGCATTCTTTATTTGAGTAGTTCAGTATTTTACTGTTCATTTTGGTTATTTATATCATACTCTTTTTAGTTAGCTATACTTCACTGTATACTTATTCATCCAGTTGATACACTCTGTTATTATTGCTTTTCGTTGCCCAGTTGGTATTACTCGCCTCTGTCAGCTTGTCGTACCCATTGGGAGACATTTTATACATTTTTCAACCCATCATCCCACCATTTTTGCAGATGATGCTGGGGATGTAGCTCAGGATGTGTCGTGAGAATGAGTAGTTAAGTTATGTGGTCCAGTTTTGACTTTCTTTAGTGCCCGATTAGTTCGGTTGATATTGACTTACTTAAAAACTCTGTCCGTATGGACAAAGAATACTTTGGCATGTGGCAGGTAGGTCGAGACTTGGTCAACCTTTTCGCACACTCTGATTTAGAAAAAGTAAAAAATTGAGCCCTTTTTGGGAAAAATTCCTTTCAAATTAGGCTGAGAGTGTTACAATATTTGATGGCGAGAAATTTATTATGGTTTTTATGAGATACATTCTTTCCAAAATCTATGTAGTGGGAAGACAATGCCACCGATATGAAAGAGATTCTATCCCCTTACTAGATAGACTCTATGAAAGGGGGAAAAAAAAAGAAGAAAATTTATTGTTAAAAGATTTGTGCATTTAATATCCCTTATATCAAAGATATGCATATCCATATCTTATAATGTGCCAATAAATAATTTTAGATTAGAAGTTTGTTAGATTAGAAGTTGTCCATTACAATAATCTTGTGTATATAAAGAGAGGGAGGGTTCCATAGGAGATTGTGTCTTTTCTTATGGCTTCAAAATGGTCCTACGTATTTTGTTTGTTGTGGTTTTGTTTGCACGTTGTTTGTGGAAGAGAGCTTTATTATAAGGGAAGAGAATGGAAGCACCTGAGTCATCTCGTGGATCCTCCAATCTACAACATTCAAGTACTTCAACACTTTTTCTAAACGGCATGACACTTAGGTTTTCAAACTTTAATTCACTGTAATTTATACTTTTTAGATATTTGACACTGTTGCAATCAAGTCTCATGCATGTCTAGTTTAGTTAGCTAAATCATGATGTGTTACTTATATGACAATGATGTAATATCGTAGACATTACCATATCATCAACTATAATACTATTACAACACTATTAGTTAGCAATAAGCCATATTCTGGCAACAAAATTGGATTGTAGGACTTGGTTACAACAATCTAGAAAGCTTAAACATAAAACTACAGTAAATTAAAATTTGAGGACAAACGTGCCACACTTTTATAGTTTTGAGGACCAAAAGCATAACTTATCAGCCTTCTAAGAATTATTGGTTGATGGCACTATAATACTTCAAGGTGGCACATACTTGTTGAAAACTTTGGTGAAGCTTTATTTAATTATATATGAACTTAGTAGCCATCCAATTATATATAAAACCCCTAAATATTTAATTTGGTTAAAGTGTATAAATCAACCTTTTAAAGTTCTGTTCTGTAAATTCTTATCTTAATGATGTTAATCTCTGTTTTTCGCAAAACTTAGTCTTATGTTTGTCCTATATAATAATAGACTTAAGCTACATGTTAGGTTGACATCATATGCATTGCCAATTCCATAGACATTAAGCAATAATTTAATTATTATTTGGTTACCATTTCTGCTATTTTGAAAATTGACCCACATATCATAATCTGACATGATGAAGCTCTCAATCTTTTGCATAATTAATGATTTTTCTTATTGATGTCTACGTTTTGACTTATTCAAATTTGGCTGGCTGTCTAAATGATATTGCCATTTAGAACAAATTAATAGTTTATTATTAATCATTGAACTGCTCTTTATTAGGAGGTGCATAATTTTATCTATCATATTGATAATGCCTAATACTTGCCTTTTCTTTCTTTTCAATTTAGGTAATGATTTATCGTATTGGAATGTCCTACTTAAATGTAAAAAAATTATTAAAAAAATGTCTAATTAGTTTATATTTACAGCTCGAAGGCTATCATAAATTACGAGATTCAAACGAAAGAAATCATTCAAGCGGGTCAGTACACTATAATTCTGTTGTTACGCCACCGGATGACATTCATCACGTAATCATCTTACCTTTTTGTTATTTGTAACTCTAACAACTTCAAGAAATCATATTTCTTTGGAATCAATTCTTCAATAAAGCTTCCTTTGTAATTTCAAGATATGTTTTATTCTTGTACTAGCAGAATAATTTTTTTCATATAATTCGCTTGTTAATATGAATAGTTTTGTGATTGAAGCCTTCTATGCAATTTTAGTATATAAAAGCTTGGTATATAACAGGCAATAGAATGTAAAGCTTATGTGATTTTAAATGTAATAATAGTTGGCTTCCTAAAGTTTCTTTATTATCTGTGATCTTAATAATTTTCCTAATTTTTATTTGCCTTGTTATGACATAATTGACAAGTACAAGTGCTATTATTTAATTCTTTTTTTTCTTTGTAGTTTGCTCATTATGAAACAAAATATGGGGCATATTATGGTACTCGAGCGAAAATAAATTTGTGGGGTCATCCATATCTAAAACGTTTCCAAAGAAGTTCGACTATGCTGTGGGTTCTGAACTTTGATAGTGGTGCCAATGTCATAGAAGCAGGTTTTCATGTATGTAACATAAACTCTTTCCAATAGATAATATAAATCCTTGTTACTCACTAATATCTTAGAAGTAGGATTTCATATATGTAATAATGTAATATAGATTTTTTCGAGCACATAATATAAATCCTTATTGCTTTCTAAAAATGCACAGTTAAAATAAAGATGTGACGTTGATACTACAAAAAATATTTGAATAAAAGTCAAAGATTAAGACTCTCTTGTAAGTATTATGTTTGCACTTTGTTCTTTTTAAGAGCTAGTTTTTTTACCGTCCTCATAGATTATATATTTATCAATTTGTGCTCTTCCATTAGTCTATTATTACTAGTAATCTATTAGAAAAATAACAAAACATGTGATAAAAAAAAAAAGCTCTTCACCTTCATCGCAATCTCGTCCTTTTTTCTTTTCGTCTTTTTCTCTCTTCAACCAATCCATCCAAAATCTGGAGGTGAGGACAAAAAAACAAAGGTGAGTAAATATGGGTTTCTGAATAGAGGGATTCTCCAATATGACAAAGGTATTCAAATCTAACCATTCATTTGGAAAGGATATAATTGATCACATTTACATGAAGAAACTTGATGGGTTACAGATCTAAATTAATCAAAAGGATAATAATGTAAAAGAGTTGGTACCAATTTACCAAATTTGATATTGCCTTATTAATTTTTTTATTCCTTAGGTGATTTTGTTGTTTACTAAATTGGATAGTACCCAATTGATTAAATTGTCAATTAGAGTATAAATTAGATGACAACTGTCAGACCCCGAGCTATAGCAGAAGCTTCTGGATTATGCTATCAGATCTATTGTATGCACGAGGATGCGCTCCACACACACAAAACATGTAACGACTCAGCCCACTAGCAAGAATAACTTGTTGGGCCCAAACCACCGGCCCAAAATTCTTTAGCCCAGTTACTACTATTAGGGTGGAGTTCTCTTATATACCCAATTATAACTCCATTTTCATTCGATGTGGGACTATTGCCAAGATCACCAGGCGATGTGAGAGTTGTCTCGCTAGCCTTTGTCATTCCGGTCCTGACTTAACCCGTCATTCATCGACGCTGGCTTAGTCTATCATTCCGACAGAGCCTGGCTCAGCCAAGACTCATCTCACACTTCCGGCTAGCGAACCAGCTCCGATACTAAATGTAATGACCTAGCCCACAAGTAATAATAACTCATTGGGTCTAAATTATCAGCCAAAAATGCTTAAGCCCAGTTATTATTACTAGAGTAGAGTCCTCTTATATACCCAATTACAATCCTATTTTCATCCGATGTGGGACAATTGGAGTGTCACAAAACATCATAAAATCAACCTATCCAAGTCATGTACAAGAAACAAATAGATGAAAATATGCATTAGAGTCTATATAATACTAGTGACTATAGTTACACCTATACATATAACTATTGTACAACCAAAAATAGACTAAGTACATCATCCATCTCAATATGTACAGCTAACTATACAACAGGGTACAAATCATCCACTAGCACTCGTCCTAGGTAGGAGACACTATCTAGCTTGCGATCCTACCTCCTGATACTGAATGCTCTAAAATCAAAACAACAATAAAAAGGTGTGAGAACTACTGAAAAATAATTTCAGTGGCTACAATCGACAATAGTGACGACCTACACTAGGCATCAATAATATAAAACTAAACTGAATAAATAATCACATAATATAATGAACTGTAAACAAGTACCAACTATCATATCTCTATAAATATTGGAAATTATAAAGGATGTCTCATATGCATCAATGATAACATCTTATACTAAAGGCCACATCCCCCAATCATTACTAGCCGACCTATCAGTCTGGTCTAGCCTGCGCCTCGCCTAGTGGAACAACGAACCATCGCACCTGTACCACTAAGGCTCTTAACTAGGTAGCTCCAACTCTTGTACAACTACTACAGCTCAATCACTTGCATAGCTGCCTCACAGCTTGATCACTCGTACAACTGCCAAGTTTGCCTCCAGAGGACTGTCTTGTTGGGGAGCAACCCCACATGAGTATATAAATATACAGTTGAACTCACTTGGCTCTAACAGACTATAGTCACATGCCCTCATCAACAAGTCACAAGAGCTTTACACAGTTCATATCAACCTTTTAGTTTTCATCTGCCCTTTGGCATTTTCACATACTCACATTTACTAACCTCATGACAATATCACATGTATCGCATGTATCAAAACATAATGCATACTACCACTTAGAGCATTGGTTGTCATTAGCTATAATTCTCAATGTCATACATTATAACCTACTATATCATTATAATGCATGCTCTTGCACTAATCCATTTTACATATCCTTCCTATAGCCATCTAAGATGAACGACAATCTACTGCATGACCCATAGGCCACTATAATTAACCATCTCAAGTAAAATATGCATTTGAAGACATAGCAATTAGTTCGCCGATTTCATACAAATACCTCCCTGACCAATATTCCAATCTGAAGTGCATCAACCTCAGCTCCTACAGCACCACATCAAAACAACTCCACAACCAAAGTCACCCTGAGCAATTCATACAGTTCACATCAACCACTATTCTCAATAACAATTATAATCCATCCCAAAATTACTCTTCTCTATCCTTTAATCCTTCTATTCTTACCTCTGTTGAGTATCAATAGATTGGAACACAATGCAAGTCTTCCTGCAAGCTCTCCTCCTCACTCTTCAACTCCAACTTCAGCTATGTGTACACCAGAAATCAGCAATACGAGCTTTAATTAACTTTAGGGCCTCCAAAACGTAGATTCAAAACTTAAATCCGAAGAAATATAGATGCAAGAGAGGAGAAGAAGGATATTTCTTTACCTGAGAAACGACTATAGAGTAGCTGGAACTGAGAACTTATTTATGAAGGCCTAACAATTGTATTTAGGCCCCTCAAATGTCAAAAACTATCCTCAATGTTTCCTCAGTGCGAAACATGATTCAAGCACCCAGGATCATTTTTCAGGCGTCCGAAACCTCATTAGTATAGCCAACCCCCTCCTTTCTGGCGCCGGGACATCAAGTAAGCGTCTGAAACCTAATTAACAACTTCCAGCTCAGATCTTTCAAGTGGTTGGAACTACCCTTCGGGCATCCGAAACCTACATAGTAGGTCACCTGCTCATTGCTTCACACTCTATAAGGACCGACTCTAAGATTCGTCCCAACCTGTACTCAACTTGGCTCTTGCCGGCAAAATTGTTGTGCACACCATCGGCGTAAAAGTCTATGGCGGTGAAAACATCGCGCATGCCCTCTTATGGTCTATACCTTCAAAGGGGCTTTGCTTGTGGGGTCATGACTGCCTGTGAGCAAAGCTCAACGAGTTATTGTGTCATGCCCTGGGGCTCTTTTGTAGAACCTTATGTAAGGAAAACAACCAAAAACATAGTTTTTTTTTAGAAAAAAACTAAAAAACTACCCCAAACTTGCATAGATCTGCCAGAGGATAGTCCTATCCGAACGGATAGAGTTTTTCCTGTGCATGCACGACATAGAAATCAGAGTACAACATTTAATCCTAGCATCAATTACAACAGTAACAACAACGACGACAACAGGGAGATAATCAACTGACAAATGAATGAAAAATAGATATTGCATAGAGATAATAATACTAAAAACTGAAATTGAAAGAAGCTACATGCAAATGCCAGAAACACCAATCCACAACCACTAACATAAGTGATAACTATATAACAAGAGTCTGAAATGAAAAGGGCAAAACTGAAACTTAAAGCTACAGCCAAGGGGACTCTTGACTCTTCTATCTAATAGTACACATGCATCGTCTGAAGCTCACCTCCAGTGTCATCTGTGGAAAATAGAGGATGAGAAATATATGTACATATTTCTTAGTAGGTACTACAAGCCATTGAAGGCAAGCCACAGTCAACAAGAAAGAGCGATAAAATAAATACGACAGGTATAGCTGATACAGTAGCAAAAAATAAAGTAGGAAAAGAAGTATACAACCAAATATTTGAAATAATACTGCTACTGTAATAAAGATAAATAAATGTATATATGCATCAACCAAACAAACAGTCCAATATACAAACCCGATCCAAATACCACAATGTTGGTCTAAAGATCTCAGGCAATGCCACACACGTGCTCAGTCACGGCATAAAACCCCACTGCAAAAATGCTGCATAGGGCTCACTGGTCGACACACAACCACTTTTCCAGAAAAAAAAGTATCGCTACGGTGGCCAAACCATTGGTAAAGGTGAAGTTCTCCATGAGCAGCAGCGATAGATGTTCTATGCTCAATAGCCAAACCGATGACAAATTAACGAAAAAGGTAACCAGATAGTCCTTCGACTAGTAAGGTCAAACAAATGTCACAACAATAATAGTATAACAAGTAATGAAATATCTACTGCTCTACAACTCAATTATAATCTATATAATGTATCAACTGAAGTAGAGGAACTACGATGATAAATCAAGTAGTGCAAAAGAAATACTCAATCATACAGGAGAATAGAGAGATAAGGGAAAGTAATCGTGTAGACACCATTTTACCGACTTCGACCTCGAAAACAAAACTGAGTCCGCGACTCGGTTGATGCTTCTAAACATCATCCGCACCTAAAAAAGATCCCACAAAGTCACAATTAGCTTCATAACCCAAATCAACAGCAAAGTGACACAAAGTCAGCAAACCACTAAACGAAACGATCGGGTGGTCGGTTCTACTTACCGATTCCCGAAAACAGTCGAAATTCGTGAAAATTCACCGAACACACTTCTACAACCCATGAAGCACATTAAAAAATATGCCATTTGTCTCCATAGCCCATATGTTGTCCCGAAATACACCAATTTCAGTGTCTGAGCAGTCGCATGCGAAATATAAGCTAAAAAGGGGTTGTAGTTGGAAATAGGCCACAACGTGTCTCCAGAAGTGCGAACTTCGGCAGCGGAATCCAGCATGACTCTCCCATTATCTCCGAATACTCAATATAGCGAGAACCAAAGAATCAAGAAAGCTCAGCAACAAAAAAAGGCAGCCACAATGATGTTTTCGCAAATTTCAAACCAAAATCGCATATTATCGACCAATTTTTGTGATTATCGCATCGGAAGTCTCATTCGAGCTTTCAAATGATTTTTGCACGTAGTACAATTAGTCGAAGTACACGAGTAATGAATGCTGTCCAAGCCAACCAGTAATGCACAATTGCACAAAAACCCTATTATTTCATATAATTGAAGCATTACTATAGAAATTGAAGTTTAGACTTTCTACTGACGATTCCACAATATGGAAGTCGACCAATGGCACAAACAGGTGGGCAGAGATGTCTCGGACACCGTGCTCATGGTCCGAAGCGCCAACAGCTGCCTACAACACAGTCAAAGCAACTTTTTTTCCGAAATGAGAAGTCCATGGGAGCGCTGCAGTCCAACCAACTATTGGGGGTCGATGGACCATAACAAAGGGAAGCACAGCGATGGAGGAGCACCTGGAATGGTGGTGCTTCACAAAGGCGGGGTCACTGGTAACAGCGTTAGCTGGAAAACTAGGATCGAGCTCAAGCAAAGCCCAACCACAGCGGTCGATCACCTGGCTTACAACAAATCTTGGCCATTCCCTCAAAAAATAAACTATAAGGATTTGGTTGATGTATAGAAGAATCCCTCTTTTGAATAATAAAACAGCATGTCATAATATTCCCATAATCCTAATTTTAAACTAATTGACTATTGTCATTGCTAATAATTATTTATAATTTTTTTTTTTCTTGCAAATCGCATATTTCTACTAATATGGATATTTATACCAATTATTGTTTATCACAATTTTTAAAAAATAGGTTAATTGTTTTTTATTTTCTCAGTAGTAGTTTTCTAAAGATATTGATAGCCTATAATTTATTAGTGTGATTTTAAACATGCCACATGACAGGTATTTCCCGGATTATATCAAGACAGCAAGCTTCATTTCTTCGTATTTTGGACTGTGAGTATAAAATTTTTTTTTAGGTTGAATAGCGCCAACAGTTCTTGAACTATAAGGTGGGTGGCATTTAAGTACCCAAATTTTCATTTTCGCTTTGCATTAGGAATGTTGCAATCAAGCCTTGTCATTAAGCTTCGATGATGGAATGATGGTGTGGTAGTGTCATAAGATCCAAATAATTGCTACACCATCAATGACAACCATCAAGACGATATGGTAACTGTGTGGCATTCTAGTGGTTGATTTAACATCACAACATTATTAAGAGAAAGAGCTAAAGAGAATAGATAATTTTTTGTTTGCATCAGGAGTGCAAAATAAGTAAACGCATAAGTTGAATTTATTTGATGGATGAGAAATATGTATCTAGATATCATGTAACAAAAAAGAAAATTTATTTGGTGCGCCAAATCATCTACTGCATAAGAAACATGCATGTTAGCCTTCTCAATACTATAGGTCATGTCCAACAATGGATTATGTTATGGTCTAAAGACCTTATTTATATATTGTTGTACCAATGGTATGGTGCACCTGGTGCAAGCGGTAAATTGTTCCTTCTAATTTTTATTATAATAATGTGATGCTTATATATGGCAATAATTGGGCAATGACAAGAATGAATGAACGATATGTTGCTATGTCAACATAGCAATTACGGTTAATGAGACTAAGCCAACTAGAATGCTATGTCGTTAGATGTAAATATCATGTTTGTGTTTTGTCATCAAGCTCGACAGTTGGGCTTGATTGTAATAATTCTTAAATTTTGAGCTAAAAAATAAAATAAATTAAAATTTATGGACTCAAGTACTGCTTTTATCTTAATTTGAAGACGAGATCTAATTCGCATTTACCTTTTTTTTTTGTAGGCAGATGGCTATCAATCAACTGGTTGTTATAATCTTCAATGTAAAGGTTTTAAAATGATTAACTGGAATATACTTACACCAGGGGACATAATTGATAATGTATCTACTTACAATGGCCAACAATATTATATCACACTTAGCATAAAAAAGGTTAAAGAAATTTTCTTTCATTTAATATTTCTAATAATTTTATTTGATAATACTGAATTCTGGTATCATTTACTAGAAATAGATGAGATAGTCATTTCTATAATTTGGCATACTTCTAAAATGGTTAAATGCGGAAAATTCCTTAGAAATATGTGCTTTTTCTGCTTTTCCCTCCTTTTTTTTAAAACTTCTATTTTTCTTCCCTTCAAATTTAAAGTTGTAGTATTTAGTCCAGCACCATTACTATTTTGTCATTATTCAAGGCATAAATTATGTGGTTAATTGAGTAATTTACTAAAATATCCATTCTATCCTTGGAAATGGTGAGAATACATAATAATCTTTTGTTTTCGATCATATTAGAAAACTTTATGAAAATAATCCCCTCGATTTACTAATTAACTGTTCTTTTTTACTCATTTCTAAGGATAAAATAAGTATATCAGTAGTTACCATGCAATTTATGTGCAGAACAGTGACAAAGTAGTAATAGTGCAAAATTAAGTGCTACAATTTTAAATTTCGCTGGACAATATAGAGGTTTTTAAAAGATACGGTGTAAAATATAAAACGGATACTTATCAAGGAATTTTTGGCACTTAGTCTTTAAAAATTTTGTGTATGAAAATATCCATTATTCTATTTATTTGCATTTATAGTTGCTAAACTATTAGGAGGAGCTTATATAATGATGTCAATGCGATAGTTTATGATAAAACATTAGACAGTTTAAGGTGAAAGGTACTAACTTGATAAAGTTCACAAACCCATCTCAAAATGGTTTGCAGTTCAAGTAAGGTCAATACATTGTTAGCCACTGTTTGTTATTCTTTTCAATTGATATTTTATTCATGAAGGTATTAGACAGATTAGCAGTTCTCAAGTTATCCACATTTGGTTTTTTTATTTCGTACATTTAAAGCAGTTTCAAATGTGTTTCTGTTGAAAGAAATAAAATACTCTGACATTTTGGTTGTTTATTCACCTCTAATAAAGGTTTTTAAACTATACAATAAATGCATAATATGGTGATTTGTATTTTGAGCTAGTAATGTATTGTTGTGCTGTGACTAGCTAGTAGTAATAACTAGCAGTCCCTTCAGATTTTCGCATGCATTAAAAGATTTATATGTTATTTGAAATTACTCATTAAAATATACTTTTTAATCTTTTCTTATGTTTGGTATGTAGCAGGATCCTCACACCGGCGACTGGTGGTTATATAGAGAAGATTTAGCCATGCCCCAAGTAATAGGATATTGGCCGAAGTCACTTTTTACAACTTTAGCTGATAGTGCAACTTTGATCAGATGGGGTGGATTTGTCACCTATTCGCAGAAAGAAACAGGTCCTCCAATGGGCAGCGGGCATTATCCTGATGAATTAGAACAAAAAGCAGCATATATCAAAAATATCGAGCTTTTTAACTCAGATGGCAAATCCTGTGACCTTATTGACGGCATGCAATCTGCATATACTGATGCGAGAAAATGCTACAAAGTTTCTGCACTTGTCGACTCAAGCAAGTTCGGATTACATGATGGATTTTTATTTTATTTTGGCGGGCCGCCAGGTTGTACTAAATGATAGCAACTATTAGCATAATTGTCAAATAAAATACTAAGTTTCTAAGTTGTCAGCTGCGGCTGTACCTGTCCTACAACCATTCTAAGTGCTATATCGAATTGCAATTACTCCTTTTGTTGAGAATTCCTAAAGTTTAATTAACAATTTATCTTGCCTTTAATTTTTTTTTTTTCTAACTCAGGAATATTGTGGTCTATGCTTAGAACCTCTTCAGTATTTGGTAAATTATGTAAATTTCTTAATTCTGTACCTGATTGCTATACCGTATGAGAAATCTCTCTCCTCTAAGACTTCATCTCTCCCTAATTTCTATATCATATATCATATATGTAAATGGATAAAATAGATTTCACCCATTTATTTGACTATAAATTAGCTTTATCAGAATGACCACTAAACTGGCTTGAATCAAAGAAGTTGACGGACCGGATACCAAAATTAAAATTTTAAAAAATAATTAAAATTTAAAAAAATTAGATAGTCGATCAAAATAGTCAACAATGTAGATAAGTTTTATACTTTTTTATCTTAGAGACATGTAGGACTGAAACTTCAAAAGATCACTCAAACGCTCACTTAGTGCATTGATCACATGATGAAATCTTAAATAGTGCACCTCATAAAATGGTAGGATTTGGTTATATTATATTTCAATCCTAGTTTGATTTGGATAGAGATTTAAATATGTAATAAAGAAATCGAGTAAAATTTAAATTTAGTTTAGTAGAATTCCTTATATGGAGTCTGCGTTTTCGTGGAACCTTATTTATAGACACATATAGGGGTTGATGCTCTTGTGCTGGAATATTTTTGAAAGTACTAATATTCACTTGTTTCTACACTATATAGCTTTTGAACGCGTGAGGTTTAGTAGGCGTGGGTGAAATAGTAGTAGTGTAATATTTCAAGAGTCCCATAAAAAGGGGATTGTAATTGGGTACGTAAGAGAACATAGACTTTAATAATAATAATAATTGAGTTTAAATATTTTGGTTAGTAGTTTGAGTCCAACGAGTTATTATTGCTAGTAAGCTTAATCATTACATTTGATATTAGAGGCTGTTCATCAGCCGGCAGTATAAGGTGGGCCTCACATTGCGCATGATTTTGGATTTTGTGTGTGATTGAATTTTATTGTCTGATAATTTTGGACTGCGTGTGATTAGCCTAATGAGTCTAAACCGAAGAGTTTGTAACACCACAAAAGCCCTACAAAAGAACATAGACCCTAATAATGACTAGATTTAAATATTTTAAGCCGTTGATTTAAGACGGGTGATTTGAATCTAATAAATTATTAATGCTAGAGAGCCTGATAGCTAACTAAGAGAGCTAAAG
The DNA here is from genome assembly GCF_001540865.1 of Ananas comosus. Taxonomy (NCBI): domain Eukaryota; kingdom Viridiplantae; phylum Streptophyta; class Magnoliopsida; order Poales; family Bromeliaceae; genus Ananas; species Ananas comosus. Next base: position 10,259,956 of record NC_033629.1, on the reverse strand, counting down.
ATAAGTTAAAATATGTTATATAATAATATATATACACACGCACGCTGAGGAATGTCCCAGTTGCGTGGCAGAACCCGTCCACACTCTCTCTGTCTGATTTTTTTTTTTTTGAGAGATAGGTAGCACGCTACCCACTCCGCTTACTTCATTTAGAAATAAATTTAGCTGAAAATGTGAATCAACTAGGATTCGAATTTGGATCTCGGATATCAACCACCAAGCCTTTTGCCACTTGCTCTAGGGACGGTCGGTTTCTCCCTGTTTGAATTAGAGAGAGAAGAGAGGGATGTCTCCCTCTTTACATTCTTTTTTTTTTTTTTCCTTATAAATTATATTGGGAGAGGATCGTGCCCCTCTCGCCCTCTCTCTCTTCGGACTAGAGAGGGGAGGGGACGGTTTATTATGCCACAGATCATCTATAACTAGCTAATTATATATCTTATTTTGAGATAAAAATATAATAAAATATTTTTAAAAAAAATCAATCAGAATAATCAAATTTAAAATAAATTAAAAGTTCAAAATAAAAAAGATAAAGTTGAGGGGAAAATTCAAAATATCGTATAGTTGACGGGACTCGCTACATTTTTGGGGTCACCATGTCTCCTCCCGTTAGGCCAAATATTTTTTTTGAGAAAAGATAGTTTGCTATCTATTTCATTTTTTTAAAAAAAAGTAAATTTAGTCGGAATGTGAATCAACTAGGATTTAAACTTGAGACCTCAGATACCAACCATCAAGTTCTTTACCACTTGCGTTAGGGACAGTCGGTGGTTGGCCAGATATTGGGCAGTATATACGGTGTGTAGGGGGTTGCCCTCTTCGGCACCTGGGAGAGAGATTTTACTAGTTCTTTTTCTTTTTTCCTTTTTGTTAGTTAGGCTTAGGAGGAGGGTCAACCAACAGGCGAAAGTGATTAGGGTAAATTTATATCAGAATGCACACTAGATTCGATATGATGCGAATACAAGTATTAAAATTTAGCATTCGACGTATATTTATATATATACCAAAAAAAATTAACTGTGGGTACGTACGTATATAGTTTTTCAACAAGATTTCGACCATGTTCAGCCGTTTACACCCATATATAAGATAAGAAGAAATGTTAATTCATTTTGTAGAAAAGCAAGGCAGTTTTTTATCATATTTTTTGTTTATTTTATTATGTATACGAGATGAGAGGGCGTGTTAATTTATACTGTAGGAAAATAAGACCGTTTTTTATCATATTTTTTGGACCTTTTCACATAAAAACTCACTAGTTTTTGCGATTTTGTAAAAATTGGTCATTTTTTATTTTTATAGATTGATTTTTAAAATGACCAAAATACTCATATTCTCTCTTTTCGTGCTCTCTTTCTTCTCCCGCTTTCTTTCACTTCTCCTCCACCGCGCCCCATGTCATCGTCCTGCTCCACCCTTCCCTCGTGCATGAGCAAAAGGATGAAGACGAAACTTGATTCGTTCGTAGCCATGGCTGTGACCATTCTCGGCATTCTTTGGCGAGGTCGCCACTGTAATTAAAGACAAGGGTGGCGCGTCGTCTATGACGCCCTACTTTTTAGGGGGTCATCCTTCCTAAAACTACTTTAATCCTAGCCCGCTTAACTCTTGTAACCTCTAGAGCCTACCCACCGTCCAAAATACTATAACCAGATTTGAGTTTTAGTCATTTTATACTTTATATATAGGACTATCTAAGATCTCACATTTTTCCCCCAAACTCTGATGTTTTCGTCAGACTCAGACTCATAAATACCAAACAATATGAGACTCGTCTCGCTAGTTTTAATCGACTTTAGTGAATGAGGTGAATTGACCTTTTTACCCCTTTTCATTAATAGTTGGGACTTTTGCGGAGACTGCATATGATAGTTAAACTTTGTACGGATATATTTGCGATTTACTATGTTTGTTTGTAGGAATTTTTATACAATTAACACTAAAGTATAATATAGTTAAAACTCTTAATCTGGCTATAGTATTTTGGGCGGTGGTTATGTCCAAGAAGTTAAGAAGGGTTAAGCCTGCTAGGGCTAGCGTAATCTTAGGATGGATGACTTTCTGAAAAGTGGAGCGTCACATCGTCGAAGATGAAGACAGAGATGGCAGAGGAGGAGGGCGATGATTGATGATCGAAAATATATACTCCTAAAGCAGGTTCGCGAGTGGGTGGCAAGCGTGGCCGTAGCGGCGAAATAGTGGTGGTAGTGAGATAAAAAATTTTGACAAACGACACAATATTGTACTATTTAAAAAGATATTTACTATTTGAACATATATATTGCATTATTTAGCAAGAAAATTACAATATTTGATACGTATATTAAATTGTAAGATAGTACAACTTTCTTAATTAATAATACAACATATGTTCGAATAGAGCAACATTTTAGTAAACACCATCACGTCAACGTAGATTTTTTTTTTTTCCTCTGATCACTACCGCCACCACATCGTTGCAATTGGCCACGCTCACTGCGAACATTCTTTGGAAGCATTCTTGACCAGTGATTATCATCTTCCTCTTCCACCTTCTCCTTCGTCTCCGGCGAAGTACCGAGTTGAGCAGTCACAACAATAAGTATATTAAATTCGTCGTATTCCTCTAGCTCGTGAGGTGTTCATGACGCGAACACGACGGAGGAGCTGGTGTAGAGGTGGCGGAGGTGGGATGAGTGTTCAAGACGACCGCCGACGGTGAAGACATAGCCCGCGAGAAGGGAGAGAAAAGAGAAATAGAATGTTTAAGGCAGGAAGGTACTTTTGTCCTTTTCAAAAATTTTGGTCCAAATATACAAAATTAAAAAAATAGTTTATTTTTGTAAAAATGAAAAATTAGTGTTTTGTTTGCAAAAAAGCCTATTCTTTGTTTATTTTATTATGATTTTTATATTAAATTATATTTATATTTGTTAAATATTAAATTTTATTTAAAAAAAGACATGTAAATTTTAAACACAAGTATAGAACTTTAGTGACGCGCATTTTGCACTATTCGCACTAATTCTACTTTATATATGTTAAATATAAAATTGTTTAAACACCGTTCTCTAATAGCTTAAATTTTTAGAGTATAACGGTGTTTAAATGGGAGGTGGCGTGACTCGAACTCAAGACCTGGGAGAAAATTAATATGTTAGGAGTCTGGCGTGACTCGAACTTAGGACCTTCTGCTCTAATACCATTTGAAACAACTGTTGTACTCTAAAAGCTTAAGCTATCAGAGAACGATGTTTCAACATTTTTATATTTAACAATATACGCATATTAATATAGATTATTAATCTAAATAATATTCGAATCAGAATGCTTTTCTAGCGGATATGTATGGTAATGAAAATTCAACATCCGATACTTATTCACATCCAAACAACTATAAATGTGGACATATTTTTGTCAAAAATCTGAATGTTTCTCTCTTCGTACGCTTTTCTATATATGAATGTGAATTTAGAGCGACAAGAATTTAATGTTTCTCTCTTTTTTAAAATCTGAATGTTTCTTTCCTCGTTGATTGCAGGTGTCAAAAGAAAGGTCTTAATACACTTTATTTCCTTCCTCTTTTATTTTAATATTTATTTCCTTAATACTGAGCCCCTTAATATATATATATATAGATAGATTCTGTGAAAGGAAAAGAAATTTTCTAGTGTTAAATCAAAGTGCATGTATCAATTTCACTTAATGTGACAATTAATAATTTCCATTTAAAAGTTTTCAACTACAATAATCTTGTATATTTAAAGAGAGGGCTAGGGTTCCATGCGAGACCATATGTTTTTTTTTATTATTATTATTATAATGGCTTCAAAATGGTCATCTCAATTTTGTTTGCTATGGCTTTGTCTTCATGTTGTTTGTGGAAGAGACCTCCATTATTACGAAGGGAGAGAGGGGGAGCAGCTAAACCGATATCTCGTAGACCCTCCATTAATCCACAACTTTCAAGTACATAAACTATCTATATATGATGGTTAAGTTTCACTCCTCAAACTATAAGGCGCATGATATTTTGATCTTCGATTTTTAATTTGTTTTAGTTTTCGGTTTATTTTTCTATATTGCTGCAATCAAGTCCCGTATGTCCAATTGATTTAACTAAATAATAATATGTTAATGATGTGACATCTTAATAGTCCAACTATGAATGAAACGGATTTGTAATCGGGAATATAAGATCATGAATTATAGTAATAATAGTAACCGAATTCCAATAAATTATTACTATTTGTAGTTCGGATCGTTATATTTGATATCAGAATCAAATCACCAGCCCTGCCCAGCCCAACAGAAAGTGTGAGGTATCCCTCATACTACCAGCCAGACGGCAGACGGGAGAGTCTGTGATACTCCAATAGTTCCACGTTCCACAATGGGTAGAAAGACCATCAATTATGGTTTAATTAGTTTTAATAAATTATTACTGCCGGTGGATCGGCCATAACAGCTGATATGAGATTGATGTAGTATCTTACTCGTTACTATATCTCAACTATAATATCATTCGATTATTTTCATCTCAGCAATCCTATTCAGTTAACGAAATTAAATTACAGGGCTTGATTGCAATAATTTAGAAAATTAAATAAAAAATTAGAAGGGCTTAAAGTTTGAAGATCAAATTAAGTATCACACATTTTATAATTTGAGGACCAAAGAAAGAAATTTGATTTTTAGATAGTTTAAACAGTCTAGATCATGTTCAACAATATCAATCGTCGATTTGCAAGTTCTATTACTAAAAATAAATTAATAGTAAATCAAACCGTTTACCTATAGTATGTCTATGTGTGTGTACGTGTTGGAACGTTTGCGACTTTTAACATAGTGGCCAAATCAAATTAACTGTATGTAAAACCTCTAAATATTCAGTTTGAGTAAAGTATTTTATATTATTGGCCAACCTTGTAAAGTTGTGTCACCTTAAATTCTATTCAAAATTATATTACACATTTTATCCATTGCAATATTATATGGTCTCATGTTTGTCCTGTATAACAATACTTTAGCCATATGATTGATGGACATCTTAATTGTACATTATTAAGCAATATATTTGTTATTGTTTGGTCATTATTTTTGCAATTTAGAAAAAAAAATAGTGCTATCCATATATATATACCCTATAGTTCGATAAAAATCTTGCACTTGTAGCCTCCTTATGGTTCATATTAACTTACATGTTTTAGCAAATTTTTGTTTTAATTTTTTTAACTAGAATTGAATTCCAAGAGAGTTTTTATTAATTCTTGCATTAAATGGTGTAAGATATACATTTCTATAAGGAATGTATTGTACCGGTAACATTTTTATTTAGAAAATGAAACTACACATTGAAACCCAACTCGATCGGAGTGGGTAACAATCTTTTGCACAATTGATCATTTTTCATATTGAAGCCTATATTTTTACGTACTCTAATTTTGATGGTTGTCTAAATGATATTGTCATCTAGCTAAAATAAATAAATATTTTACTATTAATTATTAAACTTCTCTTCATGATGAGGCACGTACATAATTTGTTCTATCATATTGGTAATGTGCCTAATACTTAGCTTTTTCATTAATTTACATAATGATTTATCATATATATAAAGAGGTCTTATTAGATGCCAGAAAAAATAATCAAAAATATAGTCTAACTAATTTGTGTTCACAGCTTGAAGGACATCATTCAAGTGGATCAGCACACAATAATTCAGATGCGACTTATGATATTACAGCACCGAATGAAATTCGTCATGTAATCATCTTACCTTAATTTCTGTTATTTATAGGATAAATTACACTTAATTTTGTTCCTCAAAACTATGATCCATGTAGCACTTTGATCCTTAAATTTTAATTTGTTATAACTTCTGGCTCAAACTTTTTGAATTGTTGCAATCGAGTCCGACAATTTAATTTAACTGGCTAAATATTGACATATTAGTGATACAGAAGTGAAATGAAAGTATTGTGATCGATGACGAAATAATAATTAAGATATTACATTCACTTCTATATCAACAATTTCTCAATATATATTCAGCCTATTGTATTGGATTCTGACACTTGATTATAATAGTTCAAAAAGTTCAAGCTAGAAATTGCGACAAATCAAAGTTTGAGGATCGAAATCTCACAAGTCTCATAGTTCGAGGGCCAAAAATGTAATTTACTATTATTATTTTAACAATTCTAGGAAATTTAATTTTTTGGAATGAAATGCTAGCTCCATAAAAATGTAATTTTTTGCTTCAAGATGTGTTTTATTTTTGTACCAAACTGAATCATTTTTTTGCAATACAACTTGCTTGTTATTATGATTTTAAATATAAAGATCGTTAGTTTTCTAAAGTTTCTTTACTATCTACAATCTTAATGAATTTTATGTATCTAAATATGGGAGCATTTTTTTTTTTTTTTTTTTTTTTTTTTTTTTTGTAGTGGGCTCATTATGAAACAGTAACTGGGGAATATTATGGTACTCAAGCTAAAATAAATCTATGGGGTCAACCAGATTTAACGACTGCTCAGAGAAGTTCAACTGCACTATGGGTTGTGAACTCTGATACTCCGGCCACTAATGTCGTAGAAGCAGGATTTCATGTACGCAAAATAAATTCTTGCTACTACATATATAGTTTTTATTGCTCTCTAAATACATAAACTTTAAAAAAAAGAAAAGAAAAAAGGTGAGATACTTTATATGTAAACATTGTGTTTGCACTTTGTTTAATTCTTTTTACAAGCTGATATTTTTATAGTCCTGAAAGATTATATAGATATCCACTATAAATAATTCGGATAGATTGAAAATAAATAAGGGTTTCCAATAATAAAAGAGCCAAGTGCAAGTCACAATATTAACATAAGCACTAATTTTCAATTAGTTGGCTATTGCCATTTCCCAATAATTTATAATTTTTTTTTGTTGAAAATATAGCATATTTTTATTAATACCGATATTTATGTCCATTATTGATTATCACAAATAAAAGCATAGGAGCTCAATTATATATATATATATATATATATATATATATAATAGGATATTTAACAAAATTTTGCCATACAACAGGTATATCCTTCATTATATCAAGACAGCAAGCTTCATTTCTTCATATTTTGGACGGTAAGTACGTATACAAATATCTTCTTTTAAGCTAAATAACATTAATAGTTTTCGAACTAAAAGGTAGACAACACTTAATTCAGACCTCAAATTTCATTTTTTTGTTTACATGAGAAATGTTGTGATCTGCTAATTTGTCAATCACACCACCGTGATAACATTAGCATCTTAATTAGTTATTACTATAACATCACAACATTACTAGCCAAAAGAGAGGTTAAGATAATATACAAGTTATTATTTGCATCAAGACCGGTTAAATATATATTTGGTGCGCCAAATCATCGAATGCATGAAAAACATGAAATAACTAACAAAGGTACGTACGTGCATGGCTGCGATTTGAAGGATTAAGGATTTCTAATTTATTTAAGTAGTGTTTGAAAGATCCTCCTAGCTCAATCATAGTCACTCTAAGATCCTTTTTCGGATTATGTTACCATTTGAAGAACTCCTTAATTGGTAAATTGTTGTACAGATGATATGGTGCATCTGGTGCAAATAATAAGTCCTCTCTATTTCTCCTATACTATAATGATATGATGATACTAACATAACAATAATATTGAGCCAAAGACTGGGATGATATACTATCATATCAGCATAGCTGTCACGACTTATGAGTAGAGGTGGCAATACAGCTCGCCGTTCGCGAGCCAGCTCGTGTTCGGCTCTCGAAGATCGAATCGCTCGGTTTGGTAAGCGAGCTAAACACGAGCTGAATTGTTAAGCTTCGCTTAATAGAGAACGAGCCGAGGCCGAGCACGGCAGCTGGGTCAGCTCGCTCGTGCTTCGGCTCGAAACAGTTCGAATATATATATTTTATATTGTATATAATTTTATGTAGATTTAGGTATATATATATATTATAGTATAGTAGTATATTTATACACTTTATTCTATTCTATTTATTTATTCTATTGTATTTATTTTAATTTTTAGTAAAATAAAAATAGTAAAGTGCCGAAGCTCAATTATAAAAAGACTTCATTTATATTAAAATTATTTCAACTGTTAGATCAAAATGTAATGGATAAGATTTTATAAATTTATGTTTAGTTTATATATATTCAATCTAATCCTTTTTAACTTATTGTTCGTTGTCCAGCTTGTGAGCCAGCGCTCGCTTGTAACGGCTAGTTTATGTAACGGAGCTGAATTTTCGGCTCTTATACTTTAATGAGCCAGCTCATGGTTCATTGAAACGAGCCAAACACGAGCCGACTCCAGCCGCGCTCGTGTTCGGCTCGTTTACTTATGAGATTCAAGCAACTAATAAGATGCTATATCTGTGCATGTAAGTATCATATTTGCATTTTATAATCAAGTTTAATGATTAGATTTGATCGTAACAAATTTAAAATTTTAAGCCAGAAATATAATTAATAAATTAAATTTGAGGACTGAAGTATGGCTAGTATCTTAATTTGAAGACAACATATCTATTCCTTAATTTCTTATGTATTCAACAAAGTAACATCATTAAAGAATTTTCTTTTCTTTCCTTTTACAGGCGGATGGCTATAAATCAACCGGTTGTTACAATCTTAAGTGCCAAGGCTTCGTAATGGTTAATTGGGATATACTTACACCAGGAGATATAATTGATAACGTATCTGTTTATAATGGCCCACAATACTACATCACACTTGGTATAAAAAAGGTTGAATAAATTTTTTCCCTTCAACATTTTTAACATCAGTTTATTTTATAATATTGAATTTTAGCATTCCTTAATACTACACCTGTATTGTGGGTTAATTCTTATACCTTAAGCCCTCAAAGTGCACATTTACTTATCTTAACTATTTTTTGTTTAGGATATGCTAAAAAACACAAAATGGATTTTTAAATACTTGGATACGATAGGGTGCACGATTTACACTTTATCATAGAGTATACAAATAGCTTTTTTTCGTATATATTTTATGTCTGAAAATATTTGTTATTTTATATTTTTCCCATTTAAAAGGAACTTATATTATGATGTCAATGTGATAGCTTCTAATTAAACATTAAATAGTTGAGAAATGTTAAGTCTACGACAAAAATGCATGGATTATAGTTTTTACAACCCCTAATCCAATAAATTCCTACTGTTTAACCAATTTTTTTATGAATTTTAGTCACAATAATAAGAGATAAAAGTAGTTTAGTAAGCTTGACCTTTAGATGGTTAAAATTGTAGAATTATGATCCAAAATGATTATATATCTAACATTGCCCACGGAAGTATAAGGTGAAAAAAGTAATGAGTCGGATTCAGAAGAGAAATATTTTCAATTAATAAAAGTTTCAAGAAGTTTTATTCAAAATACACCTACACTTTAGGGCTATCTTTCTTTTCCCTATGAGTTCAGACAGAGATGAAGACAAAATCTGAGTAGAAATATTTTCAATTAATAAAAGTTTCAAGAAGTTTTATTCAAAATACACCTACACTTTAGGGCTATCTTTCTTTTCCCTATGAGTTCAGACAGAGATGAAGACAAAATCTGAGTAGAAATATTTTCAATTAATATTTCATTAATAAAGATATTAGATAGATTAGCAATACCCAAATTTTCTATATTTGGAATTTTTTTTCTTTTCCTTATATATATAGCAATTTCGTGTGATTGCTATTGAAAGTTTGTGTAAATGAAAAAGCAATATCTATAACAAGTTTACAATGTAAATTGTGCACTATATATATATATAAATACATAATATTGTGATATAAAGTGTTACCTGTACATTATACTTAATTATAATATGTAAATCTAATACTCAGCCATGTAAGGATTTAAAATATTCTTTGAATTCTTAGTATTAAAAAAAATAAAACTAACGAAGAGATATTAGTCTTTGGCTGAGTAAGATATAAATTGTACACTCTATTTATAGGTATATGAATTATCTGTAGCATTGCTATGATGTAATAAATGTATTATGAGCTAGTGATGTATTGCCTTGCCATGAGTAGTCCTTTCCCTTTGGGTATGCATGAAAATGATTCAATTTGATATTATATTATCTAAAATTGTTCACTACAATATTTTTTTTATTATTTGATTACTTTGTATTTGATTGTATAACTGCAGGGTCCTCAGACAGGAGACTGGTTATTATTTAGAGAAGATACTGGCAAACCCCAACTAATAGGGTATTGGCCAAAGTCACTCTTTACCACTTTAGATAAGAGTGCAAGCACAGTAAGATGGGGTGGATCTGTTAGCTATTTAAGTGACGCAACAGGCCCTCCAATGGGTAGTGGACATTATGCAAGTGAATTGGAAGGAAAAGCAGCGTACATAAAAAATATTCAGCTTTTCAACTCAGAAGGCCAATCTTATGATCTTCTTGATGGTGCACAAAATCCATATACTGATAAGATAGACTGTTACAATGTTTCGGCACTTGTTAACTCAGGCAGATATGGATATCAAGATGGATGTATGTTTTATTTCGGCGGACCTGCTGGTTGTACTAGTTGATAGCAAAAACTATTATATTTCTTAAATAAAAGAATAAAATTCATTATTTGTTGGTAGTGGCGATTGATCGACAAAATATTTATTAAAAAATCTAAGAAACTTCTCCTTTCAATAGTGGCAAATCCTCAACTGGAACAGAGGAATAAAATATTATAAAATAATTATATTATTCTACACTCTAGAATTATATAATCAATAACTAATTTTGTATAGTTGTATAGGTAAAAGTTATACTTTATAGTGTAGAGCTACTATGCTATCTAAAATATAGAGAATTTAGTGCTTTCGACTTTTTAGCCCTTTGAATGTTTATTCCTCTCTCTCTCATTCCTCTTCCTGACCCCACATACCGAAATTAGAAGGAAAGAGTTGTGGATTTGTTAAGTACCCCAACCGAAAATAACCCAATACAACATAACACAAACCAGTAATTCCACTACATTTTCTGTGCCTAAGTTCCCCCCACTGCATCATCTATTCCCCATATATAGCAATTTTCAACTTAACAAGATTAGGAGCATTTTCACAACGACAGTAATTAAGAACACTTCCACAACAACTCAGTAGGTACTCGGATCTTGAAATGGGATTCTCAAAGCTGATGATAAAGCATGTAAATTGCCGGTCAGAAGCGATTAATACCATCAGAAACTATCGAAGATTGGACACTTGTGCAACCACATTTTCATGATCAACTAATAACATTACTTGCGAAACATAAATGATCTCCTATATACAACAAAGAAGCACAATTAAATCCGCCAAATATGAATACACAAGATTATCTCCACTATATCAATAATTTAGTACACGCAAGTGTATGTGCTATTTCCTTTGTTAGTGATTCGTGCATGCATATCATCACAAACAAACCCCCAGATAGAAAACTCAACCATGAGCTCTTCTACGACCTCACCCTTGCGAGCAGAAAACTCAAACCTGAGCTCTTCTACGACCTCACTCTCGCAAGGCGTGCTCTCATCTCTTCTAGTTCTCCCTCATCATCAGCACCCTCGGCGACAGCTACTTCCTGAAATATATATAGAATGGAACCTCATTATCAGCTGTTTCCAAAGTCACAAGAAAAATGGGAAGAAGCAACAAACATTTTTCAGTTAATAGCTTCCCCAACAGCTTCCTAATCTAGCAGAAGCTTCAAATAGAGCTTCTGCTTTTGCACCGCAACAAAACCTCTAGGCTTTTTCACTAGCAAAAAGCTAATGCTTTTAGGAATATAGACACTGTTACAGAAGATGCCTTTCGAGGAGAACTGTTGCAAGCATTACCAACACTCTTTAAACAAAAATCCTTGCAAGAGCTTCCATGCAACTATAAAGGAAAAGCTTCAAACTGGATCTTCTGTTTATAGGGCTTAGACGCTGGATTTAGGCAGGCCATACAGGACAATAGAGTCCAACCGGAGCTTCCGCTGAATGCTGTTGAAATAGTGCTATTCAAAGCATTAACAGCTTTTCTTATGCAAGTATCACCTACAGCTTCCCATAGTAGCATAAGCAAAATCTCCAGACCAGAGCTCAGGACCGAGAAGCTCAATTTAGCTTCTCGGCATAGCAAAATCTCCAAACTTCGTCATTGGCATTGGCTTCTGATCTAGAAGCCACGCCAAAATGTGCTAAGAATTGTGATGCACGCCCCACCTCCTCGACAGCCTCACTGGTTGAAGGTTGCTTTATCCTCTCTTTCCTAACGGCATCTGGGAGCTGTGAGGCCGTCTCGCCCGCTATCGCCGAGAGCACTTTGTCAACTTCCTCTTCAATTTCTTCCTCAATGTCTTCTGAGTCCAAAGCCGAATCAACAGCGTCATTCACCATTTCCTCAATCACCCCAGCCTAAAATTAAGGGAAAAAAAATAAAAAATAATATAGTCATTATCTTAGATGCACCATAGAATGTATGGAAGGTAAAAACAAACAGCATGTTCTAAAATCGGTACCCAAACATCAAAAAATTTGATTTTATATCCCAGCTCAACAGTGTATTTAATTTAAAAACCCTCTCGATCAAACTCAACAGTATGCTCAAATTTTTCGATGGGACACTCTTATTTACAACCTAAATATTCTGCCCATGACAGTATATTCTGTAACTTCTTGGCAGAAAACATTAAGTTCTTTCATAATTTAATAAAATTTTCTGAAATCAACGGAAGCACTTCGTAGTAAAATTAAGCAATCCAAGTTTAGGTACCCATTTAAAATTGCGATATAGTTAAGCACTCTATGTTTTTACCCCTTGCAAAGCAGCATGGCCAGCTTTCCAAGAGAACCATTAATTAACAATTATGGAAAAGACTATACTAGCTTATTGTCCATGACATTAAAATTGAGATATAGTTAAGCGCTCTATGTATTTACCCCTTGCAAAGCAGCATAGCCAGCCTTCCAAGAGAACCATTAATTAACAATTATGGAAAAGACTAGTAAACTTATTATCCACGACATGGAAGAGATGGCTTATTATGACATGATTTAGCATTTGACCAGTAATTCACATTAAACACTCATTATTTTCCATCATTGGAAAATCATAGGTGAAAACAGCACAAAAACATAGAACACCGTTCAAGAAAATCTTGTAAAAAAAAAAAAGAGAAAAGAACTGATAAGAAAGCATTTAAATTATATAGTGAGCTTATGTCCTTTAAATAGGTTTCATAAATACGTTAACAACAAGGTGAAGGCCTTTAATTAATTTTACTAAGTTGCCCCTGACAGTGATATTTTCTACCTGTTTTCATGATTGTTGCAATAGAGATATGGTATTACAAACAGAATCAGGAAAGAAAAATATGTTTTTCCTTCTCACAGTAGATGAGCCAACAAAGCAATGATTTTCAGGAGCTTTAAAAATCAAAATGATTACAAATTATTGTCTGCATGCAGAAAAAAGTCTTCAGACAATTCAGCTAGAGATATGCTTCAATGCATTGGAACCAAGTAATTTTTTCACATGAAATTTGTAAATACCATGTAATCCTTCATAAACTTCATCCAAAAAACTGCTTAATTTACTTGCATAGTATGTCAAAGTCTTCTCAAATGCCAATGACCTTATCAATCAATTGCAATCAACAGATCCAAATATTGCAAATTTTAATTTAGAGGCACTTTTCTTCTTCTTTTTCTTAACTACTAGAATCACCAAATCACATGTAACTATCACAGCAGAAGAGAAAAAAATATATGTACAATAAATATGATGGATGACATACCTTTGTCATTTCTTTGCTAAACTCTTGCATCGTAACGGCCACTTCTGGAGCTTTCATAAGATTATTTACAAGCTTCATAACCTCAGCACTCTTATTTAGATGACCCACAGTCCTAGCAGTCGCTGGAATTCATACCAATAAAGGTAAACTTACTATATTACTAACTAATAGCAAAATAAATATAGCATGTCCCTGAATTTGTCTAGCAAATCCATGCAAACTGGAACCTTCAATTCTTTAATGAAAGCAATTTGTTCATAATTACGATGAAACCTGGAAGATTTAAGATGTGAATTCTAAAGGTATTCGATCATTTATTTTTCCTCTTTCACAAAGTTTAGCAATCTAGATACCAAAAAGAAAAAAATTAAAAAAAAAACCAAAGTACTTTGTTTAGCAACTTCAACTTATCTATTCATGTGACTACTTAACTTTTGAGTTTGAGAATATGTGTGTAAGCACGTGATTATTTTATCCTAATGTTCATATTCAAATACTTGTTTCTAATTGTTTTACGATTTAAAAATTAAAATTACATGAAATATAGCATGCCATCAAGAGCCGTTTCACCTATAACCTAGAGGTACTAGAAAGGAGTTCACAAACTGTCACCAGAGAATCATGATGTAATAGATTCTTCAGTGCAAGAAGTCAATCATTCTACTTGCAGCTACAAGAAAATCCACATGTTGGAGCCAATATACAACCCAAATTTGCGAAAGAATATTCAATCCTTGCCAAATGTGCTAGTGTAGATAACAATTAACGTATATTTGAGTTTCTCCCACTATTCTTACAGGGCGCTACCCTTTTCAAAAATTCGTAAATTTTATAGTGCAATCATTTTACATGACTTCCAAACATTCATCATTGACATTACTTGTGTATACTACTCTCTACATCCTTTTATTTTCTACATCCTTTGATAAATATTAGCCAAAAAATATCGATGTCAATTCAATTGAACAACAATCTGAATCAAACTACGGTTAGAGGAGTAATCATTCGCAAGTGTTTAGCTGTAATTGCAGGAACACAACTAAGAGAGCAATGTCCAGTTTAAACATCAATATTCAAGTTATTAATGATGCTTAAAAAAGATGCACACTTATGACATCAAAACTCTTTGATCAAATAAATTAGCCAAAATATATGGCAGTTAACCATACAAAAACCTTGTACTGTCAAGCGTAAAGAGAAATGTAGCATACCAACAAGTTCACCGAGATGCATTGAAATTGAATTTAATTGAGCCTTATTTTCATAAAGACGATTCACTGCCCGCCTTGATCTCACAATTTCCTTAGCAAGAGACTGAAACATAGAAATTGAATGAGTGTTACGTCATAACATAGCTGTTTAAACCTAAGCTTAATTTCAGTTAAAAAGATCGAAAATAATTGCAAGAACACAATAGTGTAGAGATTAGCATTAAATAATGTATTATTCATGCCGATTGAAATCAAATAACAAGAAGGATTCATAAACACATGCAGAGCTTGTTAAGATTAAAAACTTATTCACTATAACTTAATTACAGTGATTCTGCTAAAATTAATTCTTTAATTCCTCGATCATATTAGATTAAAAGTAAAGAATACAAAAGCAAACTGCAGTGAATCACCATTGCAATGAAATTATAACAACAAGGAAATGATGATATGTTGTAATTCTGCGTAATATAAAGAGCCTAAACAAATGGCACGATGAATCATTAAGTTTGATATATTAAATGGAAAGATGCCACAAATATCCCTTGCCGATCAACGCATAATAGTGTAAAATAAAAAACTCTTTGGCCCAAATGAAGCTTCTGTACTAGTTCTCTTAGCATAGAGCTAATGAGGATCCTAAGAGCATTTTCATGACAATTGCACAGAGCTTCCATTGAGAAAGAAGCAGAATCTTCAAACCGCAACTTCCTTTTAGGTCCTCAAAAAATCCATTTTGGCTTCTTAGATATTCCAAAATATTTAGACTTCTTAGATGCCATTGTTCCAGAGTTAATAGATTATCAAGACGAAACAGAAAGCGGTACATGTATGATTTTCTGATTATAGGAGGGAAAAGGCAAATTTAACATCATTACATTGTAAAAATTAATATTAAAGAACTTCCAAAGAAGTTCAGGGCATTTTTGGTTCATAATCGGAATAGCAATGGAAAATGGAATTGGATTGCATTGGAATGGAAAAATGCAATGACGAATCATCCAAAAAATATTTGGTTCATTATTGGAATGGAAATCAGAATAAACATCTAGAATTTTGTGAGTGTTTTGGTTAAGAGAGAGAAGAGTGATGAAGGGAGAGGAGATGGAGGTGTTCGTGAGAGAGGGCTTTGAGTGGTTTATTTTGGAATGGGCCAATCCGGGATTCAAACCCGGCTAGATTGGACCATACATGAATTGCGCCATTTCCTTTCCAGAGTGGAATGGGAATCGGAATATGATTCCTGTAAAACAAACAACAACTATCGGAATCAATGAATCCCATTCCGATTCATACTCTAAAATAGGTGAATCAAACAAGCCTCCAAAGTTTTGCATGAGTAATAAGCAAATGGAAGCGTCACTGATTCGGCAACTACTCCATATCCCCAGCAGAGATCAGAACTAAACAATGGCTCCAGAAGGGATGTTTTCGCATATTCAATACATTATACCTATCTAACAGTAACCAAATTCTCACCCAATGGAACATCAAATCACCCAATCTAATTGTATCTTGAAAAAAAAAATATCATGAAATCATAAAACATCAAATGATATTTGCATCGACCAACCTAATATTGAATACATTTTAACATTGCATTGACTAATAACTCCAAACAGGGCATTTAAGAGATGTGTAATCCCGAATTAAATAGATGAAAAAATTCAAAGAAGAAAAGAAAGAAACCTTAGCGGAGCCCATGTCGTTGCGCTTCGCCGCGTCCTTGATCGCCTTTTGCACGTTCCGCTCCTCCCTCTGCACATCTGCGTGGATGGATCGATCGATCGATCGATCGATCGCCATAGTACGATCGAACACATGAAGAACGAACCCTAATCGAATCGAAAGGAAGAAAAAAAAGAACAAAAGGGTCAAAGATCGGGGGGGGATCGGGGAAACCCTAACCGCGAATCTGGCGATCGACGTTGCGGCACTCCTGGCGGAGTCGACGCTGCCAATCGCGAAGCTGCTGCGTCGGATTCGGCTTCGGCTTCAGAAGATTCTTCACCGACTCCATCTCCCCCCTCCCACTACGCGATCGATCGCTTCTGTTTTTGCTTCTGCTTCGGCCTCTTCTTTTTTCTATTTCGAATTTGTTCGATTCTTAGGCTTAGTTTGGTATTTACGTTGATCTAACAGTGCTAGATAGAATCGAATTGAGAAAAAGCGTACAGAGATATGCTTCTAAGTCTCCGATGACACCGTAAAAAAATATATCAAACCGATTATGCGAAACACAATATTATATACAAAAATAAATAAAATATTTTTTTATCATCGTTTCTCACCCGTATAACATAATCTCTCTGTAATCCCAAACGAAGTCTTACCTTTTTTTTTCTATTTTTTTTCAGTTTAACCCTTTAAACTTTTATAATTTGTCATGTAACCTTATGAAATTTTATTTGGTCAAATAATTCTATTTTGTCCAACTCGGCAGAATAATTAAAAATAATGAATCTTTTATAATCTTTAATGAAATTTTAAAAATAATAAATTATTTATTATTTTTTATAATAAGTCATACTAACAACCTAGCAAAATTCTATAATCCACAAACAACACTCACGGCCTCAAAAAAATTTTCACATCTCCTATAAAAAAATGATAAACAATCTAAAAATGCTAAGTTATTCTCCACTTTCTAAGCGGCGGTGATTAATTTTTCGAGTTCCTTATTTTGTCCAGAGTAAGCCAAAAGAGAATTAATTGGTAAAATAAAATTTTGAAAATGTCATTTGACAAATTAAAAAATTCTATAAGGTTATTGTTAAAAAAAAAAAAAAAAAAGTCGAAAGGGGAAAAGTGCAATGAAACCAGTCCACACCGCTATCAGAAAATATTGCTAGATGAAGAATCTCAGGTTAAATCAGAAACTCAGCCGATAGATATTTAATTATTATTTTTAATTTTATTATTTTATATAATTTTAATATTATACTTAATTTAAAATACTTATTTTTAGATTAAATTAAGTTGATATAAGTTTTCAAGTTCAAATTTTTATAAGGCTAATCTGTACTAATAAAAGATAAAATCAGCTAAGTTGGTTTTAAGCAGCTGAATTGTAATATGATTTGTCTACTAAAATTAGACTGATTTGATTAAAATCGGACTGGTTCACTAGTTTGATAGATGAACCGCCAACTCGGAGGTTTAAAGTGATTTTTTAGACTAATCTAGTTAAAAGGGTTGAACCAAACAGTTTTATAAACTAGATTACGGTTGGACCATTCGGATCAGTTGATTTAATCTGATTTTTAAATCATTAGAAAAGAGGACTCCGACGAGTCATTAACAAATTTGACATAAGAAAAATTTCTTGTATTTTTCTAAAAATTATTCATCTTTCAAATAAAATTGAGTTTTCGAAGCTACCATTCTAATTTGTCAATTTTCTAAATTTTGAATCTGTTTGATATAATGCTAAGAGTAAGGAAGCTTTTTAGAATTTAGTTAAGTGTATTTAATAATAGAGAATATGTGAGAGGATATGATCTCCAATACTTTATCATCTTTTTGCATATTTCTTTTTTGAGAGTAAGGTAGCACGCTACCTGCTTTATTCATTGAAAGTATGAACTAGACTACAAGGGTGGGGCAACGACGGCCCCAGGGAGAACGCGAAAAAGAAAAAAAAAAAAAAAAAAAAAAAAAAAAAAACGTAAGTACATAAAACGGCCAGCTAAAAAAAGCTGCCTAAATAGGGAGAAGAAAGGCCCACTCTTGCACCAATTGCTTAAAGTAGAGAACAGCTTGTCCAGGGTTAGGCTGGATCCTTCTGAAGATCAAATCATTTCTGACCTTTCAGATGGTCCACCAGCAACCCACCAGGTCAGTTAATCTGCTTCTCTTCGTTTGTGCACCGTCCCTATTCCTCCACATGTCCCAAACAAGGCACACGTCTATCCCCAGATCCAGATCCTGAACCTCGTCCACACCCATGATCAAAAGAAACTTACAGAAGACGCACCGGGCAAATAGATAGTCCACCGACTCCTCTTCTGCCCCGCATAACACGCAGGTTGAGTCTTCCACCCATCCTCTCTTAAAAAGTTTGTCGATTGTGGCTTGTCTCTTCTTCAGTACCAACCAGCCAAACACCTTCACTTTTAAAGGGATTTTGAGGCTCCAGATCAATGCAGTCCGTGCATCCCTCGTACCCCAATCAGACAGCGCGAGGTAGGTCGATCTAACCGAGAAAAGACCAACATGACTCCAACGCCATAACAACCTATCCGAACTATGCTCTACGGAGAAGTTGGAGATCCTTTCCACAAAATCCGATAGCGTCATGTTAGACCTATGACTATGTCCGACATCGGGTCCCAGTACCCTGCTCCAGTTCCAACCAGCCCCCGTGGCACAAGCACTTACCTTAAGGCCCTTCGCCTCAAACGAGTCATAGATCTCAGGGAACGTAAGACAACGTATTCTCCCCGCACCACCGATCTAACAAAAGTCAATGGTGCTCCCGTCACCAAGGGAAAAAATCGTACCCCATTTGAAAATAGTGCTGAGACTAAGGACACCCGTCCACCAGGATTAGTAGGGTCTGAAGGATCTCCTTTCCCTCATTGGTTTTCGCCTTCGATAGTATAAGTCTCTAACTAGCAAGTTCCACTATAATCGGGTATCCGTGTGGAATTTCCACCACCATTTTGCCAATAAGGCAAGGTTCATGATCGCCACGTCTAAAATGCCAAGCCCCCCTTCTTTCTTACTCTTACAAACGTTCGCCCAAGCTATCAAACATCCCTTGCCTGGAGCGTTATACCCGCCGTTCCAGAAAAAAATCCCTCCTTATCGCTTCGATGCGTTTTGTCACCCATTTAGGTGCGTTTTGTCACCCATTTTTGCATATTGGTGTGGTAAAATGCATTGAGACACTATAATAAATATTTAGTTTAGTGATTATTTTAGCCAACAATTAGGCCAACTACTACTAAAACTATATTATGCCAATATGTTTTTCCTTTATTGTAGCAATTTACTAAACCCCTGATATAATGATAATAAATTCCAATTTTATAAACAACATTGGGCCTACATTGTTAGTTTATTGTGATAATTAGGCCAACCTTAGGTGATAAACTACCTGAGCTCTCTCTTGTGCTTATTCACCTCTCTTCTTCCAACCAAGCTCTCTCTCTCTTTCTTTCTTTCTCTCTCTCTCTCTCTCGACTTCATGCGAACTTCTTTGAGAGATTTGGGAATACTAATATTTGAGAATTTCCGCCCTCAATTAGCTTCTCTAGTAATTTCCAACCACGACTTTTACCCAAAAGTGGTCTTCTCCCAGAGATTTATCCAAAAAATATTCCTTTTTAAGGAACGTAGCTGCTGGTTTGAACAGTTCAAAGCTATTTTTTGACTTATAATCAAAGGGTTGAACTGAACCGTTTTATAAACTAAATCATGGTCGGACTAGTCAAACCGACAGCTCAACCTGATTTTTAAATCATTGCCCAAATCAAGAACCCACTCAGGGAACACTCACTATAAGGGCATGTTTGGTTACTCTAAAGTCAGCGAAGTGAAAAAAAGTCACTTTTATAAAAGTAACTTTTATAAAAGTGACTTTTCAGTTCGATTGTTTGGTTGGTAGAAAGTAAAAAATTATAATTATAATTTTATATTTTTTGATTATTAAATTATATATAAAGAGATAAAAATATAAACAAATGACTTATACTTGCAATTTAAATTAAAAATTTTAATTTAAATTAATATTTAGAATTCAAACTTATATTTTAAAATTTAAATTTAAACTTAAATCTAAGTTGAATTTATAATTAAAATTTAAGATATAAATTTAATTTGCAATTTGAATTTAAAATTTAAGTTATAACTTATAAGTGAAATTAAATTTTAAAATAAAAGTTCAACACAAAAAATTAGAACATTTATTCAAATTTGAATTTATAATTTGAATCATATATTAATTCACTCTTTGATCTTAAATTCTGAATTCAAATATGAATTCACAATTTAAATTAATATTTAAATTAAAATTAAAATATGAGTTTAAATCACAATTCGAATCGAACATTTGAATTCATAATTTGAATTCAAATTCAGACTGAAACTTATTATTGAAGTTAAATGTAAATAACAAATTTAAATTTGAATTTGAATTTTAACTTAAAAATTTAAATTTTAGTCAATAATTTGAATTTACACTTGGAACAATTTGAATTCAAATTTCAAATTAAAGTTCTTAACTAAAAATAATTTGATTAAAATTAAAAATTAAAAATTAAAATTAAAATTCTAGAATTCAACTTTAAATAAAAATAAAATTTAAAAATTTAAATTTAAGTATAAAGTCATAAATTTGAATTTAAAATTTTATGTTGAATTTTAATTCACAAATAAAATTCAAAATGTGATCATAATTTTAATTCAAATTTAAAGTGAAATTAAACTTTAAAAATAAATTTAAATATAAAAGTTAAGACCAAATATAATCTCTTAGCTAACCTCTCCACTTTCGATGACTTCCAAATTTTTTGAGCCGAAGTGAAAGAAGTGAGATTTAGTTATAGCTTACTTTATCAGCCCACTTTCGTAAAATGATTTTTATATTTACTTTCGTAAACCAAACAATCGATAAAACGCCACTTTTTAAAAGTATCACTTTCGATACTACACTTTCGGCGAACCAAACATATCCTAAAATAAAGACCAAAGGAAATAGAAAAAAGATTTTTCGCGCTAGAGCCTGTCAAGCTAAATCTATGAATCCATTGTGGGACGTTCTCAAACCCAAGCGGAATCATTCAAGCACTCATTCCTATATAACAAAAGCATTTGTTAGCTAATCTTTCTATGCTTAGATCTCTCTTCTCTTATTCTATATTATTAGGTCGAGAGAATCCGAGCAAAGAATGCCCAAAGCATTCCTTAGATAAGCCTTTTTTTTTCTTAATAAATTAACAACCCAATAAAATTCGTTTGCATTTTAATAAATGCCCTATTGGGCATCCACTTTTGGCCAACACGAAGATGTTCTCGTGGGTCGTGGCTCGACCATGTTGAATATTTTCATTAGTCTATTGTTGACCAATATCTTCTGCAAACCATAGACCACAGCATATGGACTCTGTATCAACTATCAACTACATAACTATATAGACATGTATACCCAAATAGATGATTATTATTCTGTCAGCTCGTTGGCGCTAACCATTAATCCCAAAAGTTCGAACTGTTGAAAATACGCAGTCAATTCACTTAAAGCGTATGGATACAACGCCCACGGGTCTCGATTGTGACTCGGTCCAACCAGCCTCACGCCACTTCGAACATGACTCGACCCACATGGCCTCCTGCCACAGAGCATGATGCTGGCACATTTAAGCCAACATGAGCTAGCTATAAATACAAAGGGGCATCTTGTTACATACATGCATTTGTAAGTTTTTCAAAAAGGACCAATAGTTGAAATAGCTCGATGTCGAGGTGCTCCGTCCTCTGCTGCTACTGCAACAAAGCAAGATGCTTCTCGTACTGTCATACAGAAGTCGAGGGTCGAACTTGACCTACATTTTAAAGATGCTAACTGCGAAAACAAGACATTTTATAAAATATTATACGATCATCTCACGATCAAGTATATAGTATTATTTGCGAAGTACGGCAAAGTGAATAGGAGTTCAGCATGTTGAGAGACTTACACTTCCCTAGTTACTCAAACAAGATCTGCCATATATTGAGGAACTTGAAGTAAGATGGTGTTCATATACTGCAAAATTCGCCACTAAACACTAAGATAACAATTTCGTTATGCCTCCTATAATAACTAAACCAATTAGTGATAATTTTTTTCACCATAAAGTCATACCAAAACTTCTAATGTTAAACAATTTATACAAAACAAAATTGCCTACAGCAAAGCGCAGGCCCTGCACTCTGTAGAACAAGGAGGAGAAAACAAAACCCATAAGCAATGTCAAACATAGACTTCAACTGAAGTTTAATATCACACGGCACATATAAACAGCAATTGCGATGATAGTATCTAACAGAGTATTTTCATTCATGTAATGATATTCCAAAGAACAAGGATCAAAAGCTTCGAGACACTATTTCCACGCAAACGAACGCAAACTTTCTCGACAACATCAGAGCTTCTGAAGCTACACGTATGAAAAATAAACATGAAATCGATTTCAAAACAGTACACGAAGCTACAACTGTAGTTAAGAAGGTGCTCGCTCTAATCGTAAAGCCCTTCCTCTTGCCATATGTCGACCAAAAAATCTACCATCTCCTGTAGAAGTTCAAAAGTTGAATGAAAATTTTGCGAGAAAAGCAGATGTATAGAACCAGTTGTAGTACGGAAAAAATTGAGCAAAATCTATGCTATATATCTTACAGATAATGGAATTGGTTGCGGAAAACGCTGACTGGTTGATAGGAGATCATCATATGTTGTACACCAGCTGAAAGAAATGATCAGTTGGAGTAGATTGTGCAGCAAAGTGTGAGATAGGGAATAAAAGTTAATGATGAAAATGTATGCTTCTTACCTGAACCATAGAAATGATTACCTAAAATTTGAAACCTTTTGTTACTTTTGATTCCTAAAATTCCACAAGTTTTGCTAAACCCTAACAGTTTGCGTCAAAAAAAAAGTTGCAAAATATTATGTCAAGAAACAGAAAATTCTGTATTATAGGTTACATAATATTCCGTCAAAAATAATACCGTCAAATTCTATTAGGATTATGGTTCAACATATTCCGTTTGAGTAAAAAAATGTTCCCCGATGATATTTTTATATTCTCAGAGAAAGTTAATAAAACACTGCTAAGTTCTGTTTAAGAGATAGTTAAGCCAAACACATTGCAAGATTAGGTGTTAAAAAATAAAAAAATCTTTTAAGTACCCACTTCGAAAAAAAATACAGTTCAGGTAAGGTTCGTATGGTTTTTTCTTTACCAAAAGTTTTATGTTCATTGGTGTAATTGACAGTAGAAAGGGTTAGAGTGTGGATTAATTCTCTAACTTCAAATGGCAAATGGGAGCGAGCAACTGCCTCAGCAAATGGGAGCAACTGCCTCACCTTATAATTGGTTCTCTTGGAGCTCTGCGAGGTTTTCTAGATTGATCTCCTATCCACTCTTTCCTCATCTCATTCCAAGCTACAACAGCTACAAAAATCAAGAAGTGAATATTCATTGCAAGTAATTTTGAGGTAACTGACAAAGAAAAACATTAAAAAAATCATCTTCTCATGCGACAACTAAATGACAAAAGGCAAAAAAAAAAGAAAAAAGGATAAAGTCTNTCTTAAATAACGATTCACCTAATGCTTGTAAATCCATATATCCCATCTGAAAAAGCCAAACAAATACTGAAACAATTGCTTTTTCTTTTTAACTACTCTAATGGATTTACAAGCATTAGGTGAATCGTTATTTAAGAGTTAATTAGTTGTATGGTCAAAGCCATCTTAATCTTGATTTCAATTTCATTCTCAATGTTCCAACCGCAATGACTTAGTACATGAATCTTGTTCAGGGACTTGATCATTCCACTTGCTACTCTAAGAACGTAATTGAATTCCCGAACCAACTTTAGGGACTAAATTATGAAATTGACCATCTCTTTAACTACAATACTTCCCAACAAGGCAAATGATCAGACCTTGGTTGACAAACAAAGAACTGTTCCCATTTTCCTCTGAAATCTTGATGTTTTCATTAGCACAAGTGGGGCCGGAAGAGATGTGTGCTTCAAATGAATGAGAAATGGTGATGCTATTATTCTCCATTGCCTCCGGACTCGAAAACCATTGCCGTCTCTTGCCTTTGGATGCTTGGCCAAATTTCCTCCTTTGAGTTACTCCTAGGTTTTTATCAGAAAGTGATCGGTGTTTAGCTAAGCCTCCAACACAGCTACTGCTCTGCATGAAGATGAAAAATGAGAAGTGCTACAAATGCGAACAGCTCAAATCATCAGTACTGAACATATAAACTAATGCATAACCAAAAGATCAACATAGACCTACCTAAAATATTGTCATATTGAAATAGGTATTTGGGCTTTACAAGATTTTGTTTTATGACCTAATGTTTCATTCTTTTTTTATTTCCAAAGATAAAGTTAAGTTCTCCTGTAAAATACTCCTCAAGTAACATTATATTCCATTACGTTAGAGAACTTCTGTCAAAAAGTGATCTTCAAGTCTTGACAAAAAAAAAAAGTTAGGTAGTAAATATTTTGAAGTCCACATTCTGATAAGGTCCGTATGTCTTTACCTAACGAAAACTACACTTATGGCCCATTTTGAGCTAGCTAGAACTTCTGTAGTTCTTTTTAGAGCTATTTGAGGAAGCACCGAGGGCTTTTTAATTAAAAAAAATCTCCCCATTGGCTTGTTGCTATAGTGGAAGCAGAAGCTTCAAAAAAATTTTGGAGCCTAGAAGCTTGTTTCAGCTTCTTGCCATAACAGAAGCTCCAAAGCTACTGTTTGCCAAATGCTTAGCTGCCACATTTTAGAGTAAAGAATCAACTATAGAAGTAAAGCCAAATGGGCAATAACATACTAGTGAGCTGATGCTTTTTCTATTCAAGCAATGAGAAGCACCTACCCCATACAAGCTAATGAAGGGCCCCTTCAACAAGATCAACCATTTAGTTTGTTTAAATAGCCATCTATTTCACAAAGGCAGGTTTTCATGGCTCCAGTAAATATAAAGCTGGAAGCCCCTTTTCCTGTTCATTAGGAATTAGTATCAAAACATCAAGCAGCTTGAAATAATCATGAATACATTTCTTAGAGAACATTATGCACTTATAAAGATATGGACAATTGCTTTCTGTACCTGCGAGTAGAAATACGTCAATCAATTATTTCTACCAGGAGAAAAATAACAAAAGCGGGAAAGAATCCTATGTGTCTTTTTATACTATAAACTACAACGAAATGGGGTAAGTTATTAACTAAAAAGATAACATCAACAACTCCTTGTCCCCATTATTGGAAAAAAATATAAAATTATTGGCTACACGCTCGCTCTCTCAAATATTATTTCGAAATTATTGGTTATAAAAATTCAACCATTTTTGGGACAATTAATCGACTGCCATCACGGAGTGCTTTTGTAAAGAAGATATATATATAATTGACAATTTCCTGTCAACTCATAAGCTCCTACATCATTGCTTGACAAGAAAAAAAAGATGCTATACTGCTTAAATTGGACTTCGAAAAGGCTTTTGATATAGTCTCGTGGAGATTCTTACTAGATCTCCTATTACCTCGCGGCTTTCGACAACAATGGATCAATTGGGTTGCAGCACTACTACATTCAGAGCTAACTTCAATCTTTCTACATGGAGTGCCGGCAACATACTTCTATGGTAAGAGAGGACTGTGGGAAGGGAACCAACCATTACCTTTCGAATTCATCCTTGTTGTGGACCTGGTCCAAAAGATATTAATCTAAGCTGTAAACTTGGGCCAAATCACAAGTGTGGGTCTGACAGGAAATAACACACTGCTCTTACACTTGGCCAACAACTCACTCCTTTTCCTCCCACGCACTCCTGAAGCTTGCAATGACACCAAACTGCTGCTACTAGGATTTGGTAATTGCTCGGGCTTAGCTATTAATTTCTTAAAAACCTCTTATACCACCCATTGGAAGAATTAATAACCTGGGTGAACTTTTGGCAAGCATCTGTGGTTGCAGAAGAAGTTCCTCATATCCTAACTTGGCCTCCCCTTTTCCCTTTATGTAGTAAACAAGCAACACTATCTTCCCCTTATTGACAAAACAGAAAAGCGCCTTGCCGAATGGCAAGGAAAGCTACTCTAAAGATGTGGACAATTAGCACTTAGCAATTCATCCCTCTCCTCAATCTCCTCTTAGTTTCTTTCAATCTTCATGATTCCAAATTGGGCCAAAAAAGATTAGAAGAGTTTTCTTGTGGAAAGGCCAAAATTCAATCAACGGTGGACATTGCTTCGTTAATTAGAGAGTTACGTGTCGGCCGAAAGAAATGGGAGGATTTCAAGTCATATAAATTTTAAATTGCAAATTGAGGCTCTAAAGATGAAGGGGTGGTGGAGGTTCCTACATCAACAAGATGCCCCATGGGGTTTTTTTTTTTTTTTTTTGGAGAGAAAGGTAGCATGTTACCGCTTCATTCAATAAGAAGGTGAATTAAGCAACAAGGGTTCGTAGGGAAAAAAAAAAAAAAAAAACTAACTAAAGGCAATGCAACTCCCAAAGATTCCTACAAGAGCGTAAATCCATCAACAATTGTCTCAACATTACTTTTCTGTTATCAAAAATTCTTCTATTCCGCTCCAACCAAAGAGCCCACCAGACTGTAACAATGGTTGATAATTCCCTTCTCCCTACAGTGCCCTACTTAACGTTGCTAGCGTTCGAGAGCACACCGGTTGAAGAGCAGGTACTTAGAAATCGCTTGCTTGACAGAAAGCACTCCATCAGCACTCTTGAGAAACAACAACTAGCGAAAAGATGGTCAACCGTCTCAGGTTCTTCCATACAGAGCACACAACTCATCTCTCATGTCCATCCCCTTTTCAACAGATTATCTCTTGTTAGTACCCTATGTTTTAGTACCAGCTACCCGAAAATTTTTTACTTTCAAGGGAGTTTTGATCTTCCACAACTAAATAAACCTCCTTGCATGGACACCGCCATTCTGCAAGAAGTTATAAAGTGATTTAACCGTGAACATTTCTGTTAAATTCCATCTCCATCTTTAACCGTGAACATTTCTATTAAATTCCATCTCCATCTGGCTTCGCCTCGGTTGTCCGTCAAAGTAATGTTGGCTAGTAGCTTCTTCAGCTCCAATATTGATTTACTATCGAATTGGGATCCTAGAGTAGAGCCCTGCAAAATCTTATGCCACTTCCAGCCGTTTCTTCCAAAACAATCTCTGACCATATGATTTTTTGATGCTACCTCACTAAAAATTCTAGAAAAGAGTGACCGCAGGGACATTTGGCCACTCCATCTGTCCATCCAAAAACTGACACTGCTACCGTCCTCTATCGTATAAGAAATACCACACCTGAAGATGTCCCTGGTCTATAGAACACTTCACCACTACTGGGAGAAAGGTCTAAAGGATACTCCTTCCCTAAGGGGTTTCCTTCTAGAATAGTAAACACCTCTGATAAAACCGCCCCATTGCGAGGGCTTATCTAAGAGAAACCTCCACTACCACTTTGCTAGTAAAGCAACATTCATTGCTTCTAAGTCCTTGACCCCTAGACCCCCCTCTTTTTTGCTCCGACATATCATTTTCCAGCTCACCAAGCAATGTCCAGCTACAACGCTCCTCTCTTTCCAGAAAAAAGCCCTCACAAGTGCTTCAATTCATTTTATAACTCATTTGGGTGCTTTGAATACAGAGAAGTAAAGAGGTAGGTTCATAAGGACAGAGTTTACCAGTATCAGCCTACGACCAAGAGACAAAAGTTTAGCTTGCCATCCTTCAATCTGTTTCTCGAGTTTACCCATGATTGGCCACCAATACGGTTTACTTAGTTGCCTATTCAAGAGGGGGAGCCCGAGGTAGCGTATCGGAAAAGACCTCAATTTACAACCTAGAATATCTGCTAACCGTTCACCAAGTTGGTCGATCCTACCCAGATAGAAAAGCTCAGACTTGTCTGCTCAAACTTGAGGCCCACTCGAAAATATACAACATAACAAAGAGGTTCCTCACTTGTCTGCTCTTAGCCTAACAAAAGAAGATTGCATCATCGGCATACTGGATAAATGCAACCTTACAATCCCTGTTTGGGCCAACTCCTCTTACCAAGGCATTGCTAACTGCATTTTCCATCAATCTCGCTAGACCTTCCGCTACCAGAATAAAAAGGCATGGAGCGAGAGGATCGCGCTAACGTAGGCCTTTTTGGTTTTGATCCATTTGGAAGGGACCCCGTTAACTAGAATGGCAATTTTGGCATTGAAAATACATTGGTCGATCCACTCGCACCATAGCTGATTTGCCCCAAGCCACATCATGATTTTTTGAAGAAATCCCCAGCTCACTCTGTCGTATGCTTTCTCAAAATCAACTTTAATGCCATCACTTTCCCACTCCGTTTTTGAACACTAGTTAACAATCTCATAGCGGTTACAAAGGAGTCCAATATCGATCTATCTTTTAGAAAAGCAGTTTGAGATGGAGAGATGACGTCTTTTAGCGCCCCTTCGAGTCTATTAGCAAGAACCTTGGAAATAATCTTCTGGACTCTATTAATGAGGCTAATAGGCCTAAAATCATTAGTTGTTTTGGCTCCATCTTTCTTCGGAATTAGGCAGATGTACGAGTAATCCAAAGGTCTAGAGTTTAGAGAATCGGCGAACAAATCTGTAAAAGTGTAGAAGAGATCTGCCTTAACTACATCCCAAAACCTTTAGAAGAACTGCATGTTAAAGCCGTCAGGACCTGGCACTTGATCTCCACCTAACTGGAAGGTAGCGTTTCTAACCTCTTCCAAAGAGAAAGGCCTAGTGAGGTGGTTATGCTTTAGCAACGGTTTATCCGTAAAAAGGCCACTCCAATCCCCTGTCAACAGCCTTTCAGACTCATTTGGAGCAAATAACTCTTTGAATTTCAAGTAAAAATAATCCTTTTTATCTTCCTCTTTATAGATTGTCTTGCCTTCATCTTCAACAACCCCAATGCCATTATTGCGTCTTCTTCCATTTGCCATTGCATAAAAGAATTTCATGGTACCGTCTCCCTCTTTTAACCAATGTTGTCTGGCTCGCGTCTTCCAAAGTATCTCCTCGTTGAGGATCACTTTTGTCAACTGAGTCTTCAGTTGTTTTCGTCTGTCAATCTGCTGAGCTGTTAGATTTTGGTGCTGCTCCAGCACATCAAGTTTCTGTATCTCTTCAAACAGTTCCATTGTCGTCCTCGAGATAGCATAAAAGTTCATGGCACACCATTCCTTGATCCTTTTACGACAATGTCTTAGTTTAGCAACTAAGGTTAGGACACTAGAATTTTTACACGACATTTCCTCCCACCATACAGTCACTAGGTTGCAAAAATCTTCTCGAGCTAGCCAGACCTCCTTGAATCTGAATAAACGGCGAGGTTTTATATCCATAATAAAAACTAGTATCGAAGAATGGTCGGACGTAATTCTCGGGACTGCTAAAGCTTTCGACAAAGGAAAGGCTTGGTCCCACTCCGTGGAAATGAGAAACCGGTCTAACTTGGCCAAGGATGGGCAGTTTTGCATGTTGGACCACGTGAACTTCTGATTACCCAGCGGTAGGTCAATTAGTCCCAATTCGTTTAAAAGATCAGTAAACATAGCCATTAGCCCTTCGCACCAACTTCCAGCCCCCCTCTCGTCAAGATTTCTGGTGATTGAAATCACCGCACATGGCCCACAGTCCTCCACAGGCTATTTTCAGTTCAGCTAGTTCGTTAAAAATTCAGACTTTCCATTCCACGTAGAGGGGCCATACACGTTCGTTAGGTAAAAAACAGTGTTACTGGCATTGTGTTTCAGTCAGATAGTAAGGAAAAAGTTTCGAACAATCACTTCTCCACACGAGAAGTCGTGAGAGCTCCAACAGGTAATAGTCCCTCCTGTCGCACTTTTTGATTTGATAAATTGACATTTATCGAAGTATGATCCCACGAGCAATCGTAGAAAACAACGAGACACAGTGTCCACTTTAGTTTCTTGTAGACAAAGCACATATCCTAAACTTAGAGACGACAAACTTCACTACACCCTTTTTACCCAAGTCGTTTAGATCCCTGATATTCCAACTACAGATTTGAAACATGGAAACACAAGAAAACATCAAAAACACTCTATAGCTAGCAAGGGCCTGAGCTGAGGCCGTAACGAAATCGATAAAACTACAGAGGTCATCATCGCTCATAATAATCCCGCACTTTTAGCTTTTCTTCTTGGTTTTACTGTACCCGTTAGATGGGGCACCTTTACTCTTCCCATGTGCGCTCATGGTACTCATGTCCAGCAGTTCCCGAGTCGTCCCTTCTCTAAGCAGCACTTTGCGCGAAATAGCCCTATCCATCATGAGTATATGCTCATTCCTCACCTTACGAGTGCTCTTCTTGGTGGGAGGAGAAAGTTCGGCCACTTCTCCCAAAACCGTACCGACTGTGGCCGTCGCTGCCGTTGGGGGTGCCAAACTATATTCTAAACCCTGGTGGTGGTCATTGCAATCAAGTGCACCCTCCAACAAACAACAGCGCGGCTCAGTGAGAGGCGGCGCCACGTTAGTAGCCCGCCTTGCGAGTCCCCAACAAGCCGAGAACCGAATGGCACGACTAGATTAAAGTACGCCCCCGGTCAGAACGACTAGTCCAACTGAGTCTAAGTATGGATCATGTAGCAGATAGCTTGAATTTCCGAAACTAGATACTGAAAGAAATAATCCCAATGCATTAGGTTCTGTTTAGGAGCCCACCAGAAAGTCCACATCCACCCGAGGCAAGATATCCTTCACAACAAGCTGACCCACGTCCTGATCAAGTTTTGAGCCTACAAGATGGGGAGCCCATATATCAGAACGGGCCAACTGCCTCCAAGAACATCCTAGGATTGGATCCCATCTCTTATTATCTACAGGAAACAGCGGGGTCTGCATCGGGCATCCTTCCGTCTCAGACCCCCTCGTCACGAAAGCCATCTCGAGCTCCCACACCACAAGAGCCGAGGCTAGGGAAGCCGTACCGGAGCGTCTAGGCCTCATCCCTCCGCTGTGAGACCTGGAGCTCTCTCCTTGGTGACACCCCGCTCGAGGAACGTGCCGATTCACCGATCTGCGAAAAAAGGAGCCACCTAGCGCTGAAGCGTTGTGCTCCTTGATGTCCGCATTTGCTTCCAGATCGATCAGGTCAACAGCCGCTTTTCCTTTATCACGATGGGTATGGGAGCACAACTATTCATCGCATGCACACCGATGAGTATGGGAGGCCATTGAGAGTCTTCCACAATCCGGCAAGTATTGGGGAGCGAGCCACTAGGCCATCACGCACCGCCTGCTGGAAAATTAGGAAAAACCACATCCGCTCCGACGGCTAGCTGAACCGTGCCTTTGCCTAGGTCCACCGGCCGACACTGAACATCTTGGGAGTCCGAAGCCGTAGTCCGCCTTCGATCTCTGATTTCAAACGAGTTCCAGGTATCATCTTGCCTTTCTTTTCCAGAAGCATCTCCCTCTCTTGAGTAGCTGTCACCCGCGCCCCCGCCATGGTTATCAACCTTCCGGCCTAGCCGTCGATCCAGCGAATCTGTTTGATCTCCACCCTCGTTTGGGTCATCTCCAGCAAAGGGGATTCCGCGGTCATCCCCTCCAAACGGGGTCGTGCTCTCCAGGTGGACAATAAAGGACACGACAATATCTCCTATAGTAATTGCCAAGTTTTCTGGGATTTCAGCAAGGTCGTCGACCGCAATCTAGCATCTAAACCCGATTAAGTCTTTCATATTGGCACTCTTATCGTCAGCACAGAGGTAGCGACCGAACCTGTTGACAATAGCTGCGACTCTTGCCTCGGACCAACATTCGAACGACAAATCTATCAACTTAATCCAAGCTTTGCAGGTGATTCGAGAACGTGTGGCGTCCCTGTACGGGTTCCAAACGTAACATAGCAGTTGACAGTGAGGAAAAAAACAATCCCTCGTCTAACTAGACCTAAGGTCGCACCTAGAGAGGGAGGAAAATAACTAAGTCCCTGTCGCTATGTCGAGCAACCAGGAAATCGTTGCATACCCCGACAAAACTGTTAGCGAAGTCATTTGCGATCGTATCCTGAGAAAAATGTCCGAGTCTCGACGAGCCAATGACGTTAGCGAGTACGGCGTTCTGACATTTTTGCTAGCGAGTATGGAAGCCTTCCGTGAGGGGGATGAACACCTTCCTGGAAGGGGGACGAAACTGCATAGCCCTATGCATCTTAGCGAGGGAAAGGGATCTGCGACTATGGCAGTTTCGCACAATATGACTAGTTTTGAAGCACCTGGAATACCGGATAGGGTCTCTACTCTACACTCGTGGATCCGATGATCCTTCGCTAGACACCTATAGCACCTTCCTTTAAAGAAAAATTTACTCCTAGTCGGGGCTAGCGTGGGGTGCACCTGCTCTTGAAACTAAAGAGAGTGGTTGTTTCACCTAGGAGAAGGGAAAGGTAGTGTTGGACTAGAATGTGGAGAAGGTTGGATGAGGGCCTCTTTATAAGACTTCTTGGGGGAGTTCTCTGTCACCTTCAGGATTTCTTTTGCAATCTGCTGAACAAAAGGGTCCCCCCATAACCTCCCACCTTTGAATAAAAGGAATGAGAGGAAAAGCTGCACAACCCAGTGGATGAAAGAGGAAGGCCAGCAAACTAGGTAATTGTATTGGAAGATAATTTAAACTAGAGATCAAGGATTTAAGTGTCATAGCACGGGATTATGCCGAAAACTTGTCAGCATGGTATGGTACGATACGATGCGTGTTGATCAAAAAAATAAACATGTGTACCAACACATAATGGCATGAAATATTAATTTTCTTTAGCAACAAAATATTCTAATTGATCTTTATGAATTTTTCAAAATTTTATAGAGAAAATTACTTATTAATTTAAAGAAAAGAGGGTATTGAGCTTTGTCATCGGCACAGGGGCTGTATCGTGCTGATATCTTATTGGCACGATACGGCCCATGGGCACTTAGATCCTTGGCTAGAGATAGACCGTAAGTAATGGGTGTCCACCACTTGAAATGAACTCCAAATGCAACATTCCGGAGACACT
This sequence comes from Ananas comosus, assembly GCF_001540865.1. NCBI lineage: Eukaryota > Viridiplantae > Streptophyta > Magnoliopsida > Poales > Bromeliaceae > Ananas > Ananas comosus. The sequence goes on along the minus strand of NC_033629.1, from coordinate 10,226,099 downwards.
TGGAAAAACAAATACCACCTTAATTCGATCATTCTAAGGTTCCACAATCTCAATAAGGCAACATTCAGAGAGTACATAACAATTCTCAAGAATCTCAACATTTGCACCCTTTCACACAAATACATAGTACAATTAGCTTTAAGAAACATCCTGACATAACCTTAACAACACCATGGACTTTAATCAGAAAACTCCATCATATGGACATTAATCAGGATATCCCTGCAATCAGGTGTTCCGTACACAGCTCCAATTCTACAATTATCCAAACGAGGCCTAAACAAATGCATCAAATTCTCTTACATTACGCGCAGCATCATCAAACCAATTAAGCAAACTAAACCATAATTCTCAACAACTGAACTTACAAAAGCGCGTAACCACTCTACGTAGACAACAAGAAAGAAGATCGAATCAAAGAGAACAACCATCTAAACAAGAATTTGTTTACTCATGAATCGAGCGTATACCGAAATGGGGAATTGAGGGGGAAGATGTTGGAGCCCTTACCTTAGGGTTGGCACGGACACTGGGATTCGTCTTGAATCGCCCGACCAGAGAAAATGGGGAGGAGAGAGAGAAAGAAGAGAATGGGATTAGAGTGGCAGGGAAGGATTTGTAGGACGGTGATTGTGTGAGGAATTTTTTTCAAAATAACCCTATAAAACTTTTTAATTATATAAATAACCTTATAAAAAAAACTTGGCATACTAATTTTTCTTTTTCTTTTTTTTTTTTGCCACCTAGCGGCCACGATAAAATTTTCTCTTAAAAATGGTATATTATTTACCGTCTTTATAATTTTCTACCATGACAGTAAATTATTCATCAGTAATCCTAATAAGTACATAAAAATTTCAACAAATCACATACAATCTTAATAATAAAAAAAAAATCATAATAATCAATCCATAAAATCCTAACAATTAAAAAAAAATTTTAACAATCTACATATAATCCTAACAATCTTTTTTTTTTTATTTTCTATATATAATTCTAACAGTCATATAAACACATCAACAAATCCGATACGATTTTAAAAAATTTAAAAAATTATAACAAACAATCTTCAAAAAAACGGTGAATGATTCACGACACTTTTATGAAAGCAGTAAAAGATCTAAACACACGACAAAAAAAAAGACTATTCAGACTTCATTCAGGATTGCGGAAAGATTACGTTCTGTGCGGTAAAAAAGTACAATGAAAACTATCCTGTCCGCACGTAATATTCCGTTACGATCCTACTTGAGAAGCAAAAGTATATCCCAATAGGTGTTTTTACCCCAACTCTATTTTATTTAATAAGCCAAATATATTTTCAACAGGGTCATTTATGATTACAATATTTTTTATGATTTCTTCAGGGAAAAAAAAAAAAAAAGTCCTTGTGTGATCGTGTGGTTGATTGGTTATTGGGGAAATGTCGGTGGGGCCCAGACACGCGGGCGCTGTTGGGAGCCGCAGGACACGGATTGGGGCGGTAACTCGCACCGACTGGCGGGGATGTCGACGTTTACGGCTATCCTCGAATCCGAGGCCGTTCCTAACCTGGTCAGGTGGATTCAGGTGGTCAGGTGGATTCAGGTTTTTTTTTTTTTCTTTTTTTTTTTTCTTTTTTTTAATCCGGAATCAAATGGAACAAATTTGAGAAATTTTTGAGAAAAAAAAAGGGAAAGGTTTTCATCTTCGGCACCTTTTTCTAATAGATCGAAGAGAATTCGGAGCAAATTATTTCTTTTTATTTTTTGTCTTTATTTACCGTCCCATTTCGGATGCATTAGAGCAGGAGCTTTACCAATTCGTATCACGGATATATCTTAGGTTAAACCGGCACGGTTTTTATTATGGGTATAATAAAAAAAATTAAAACTTATCTAAACTATAGACTATTTTGATTCAACTATTCAATTTTTTAAAATTTGATTTTAGTACCCAACTTTTTAATTTGTTTGATTTCAATAATTTGATGGCTCTTCAGAAATAAAATTTAAGATAATTACTAATTTCAATGAATTTATTGTTATGTAAATTGCACGAATAAAGAAACTAAATCCGATGAATTTATATTTTGACATTAAAGAGTCACTAACTAATTTAAATCAAATAAATTAAAGAAACAAATGGTAAAATCAAAAGTTTTAAAGATTAGATAGTCAAATTCAAATAGGTCATTGGCGTGGCAAATATTTATATATTTTTTTACCTATAAAATATAAAAATCCAATTTATTCGGATTTAGATATGTTTTTTATTTATACCCGACCCCAACCTGAACACAAACCTGAACTCGAAATCGAACAATATATAAAAATCTAGGGTAAACATCGATTTGGCCTCTCGTGGTTTAGTGCATTTTTACTTTGTTATCCTATGATTCAATTTGGCCCTCTGTGATTTTAATTATGAATTCTCAAAACCTAACGGTTTCAGATTTGTGTTCAAATTTTGATTTTGGTAGTCGATTTTGGGTTCAGATTTTGGCTTTGATAATCTAGTTCAGTTCGAAAATCTATCCCGAATCTAACTCATTGACATCCTTCAGACTCCACAAACTTTCAGTCAAGTTTTATTTTGGTATCCGAACTTTCAATTTGTTATAGATCATTCTTGAAGTGTTACAACAATTTCATTTTGGTCGCTATATATATATTCACTATTTTAGAGAATAAATTATTATCTGCAAACGATGCATTTTGTACATTTGTGCATCATGCATTTATCAGCTATTATTCTATGGCCAATTTGCATAAAAAATCCACTTATTTTGGGCTTTTGCAAAATCGGGCCACATTTTTTATTTTTGCAGATTCGGTCCGCTTTTTCAGCAAACTGACCAAAATACCCTTATTACTTTTTCTCTTTCCTCTTTCTCTCTCTTCTTCGTTTCTCTCGTTTTTTTTTTTTTCTCGCCGGTAGAGCGGAGGCAGAAACGGTCCGTCTCGCCTCTCACCCTCATGCTCTCGCCCTCGCCCTTGCCCTCGTCCATGCACCCCCCACCTTCCTCGCCTCCGACCCCGTTAAGGCCGCGCCGCGACTTTTTTTTTTTTGCTTTTTTCTTTTCTCTTCTTCTCCGACTCTTCTCCACCGTCTCCGACGACGACGCCTCTCGCCCTTCCCCGCCCTTCTCATCTCTCCCTCTCCCTCATTTTCTGCCGCCTCCGACGACGATTTATCTTCGCCGGCGCCGACGTCGACACCGTAGAGGTCACTGCGGCGCTACAGCCTCGGAGCGGGGGGTCCTTAGCGGCGTCGTCACCGGCGCCGTCACCGGCGCCGTAGCTGTTGGCAGAGAAGGTGACAAAAAAATTATAGAAAAAACAGAAAAAAAAAATAAAGATAAAAAATTATATAAAAAGAAGGATGAAGATGAAATTACATCGTTAATTACAAAAAAAATTATAAGTTGCACTATTTAAGATGTAAACTGCTGCTTTAAGATAAAAATTATACTCTTTGAACGAAAATTATACTATTTTTTATCTTAAACTGCATCCTTTTAAGTGATATTTATACTGTTTCTCCTCTTGTTGCACTGTTTCTCCTGTTGTTGCACTATTTCTCCTCTTATTTACACAGAAATGGTGCAACAAGAGGAGAAACAGTGCAACAAGAGAAGAAACAGTAGATATATCTCTTAAAACAGTGCAGTTTCTCCTCTTGTTGCACTATTTCTCCTCTTGTTTACACAGAAATGGTGCAACAAGAGGAGAAACAGTATATATATCTCTTAAAACAGTGCAGTTTCTTCTCTTCTTGCACTGTTTCTCCTCTTGTTGCACTATTTCTCCTCTTATTTACACAGAAATGGTGCAACAAGAGGAGAAACAGTATAAATATCTCTTAAAAGGGTGCAGTTTCTCCTCTTATTGCATTGTTTCTCCTCTTGTTGCACTATTTCTCCTATTGTTTACACAGAAATGGTGCAACAAGAGGAGAAACAGTGCAACAAGAGAAGAAACAGTAGATATATCTCTTAAAACAGTGCAGTTTCTCCTCTTGTTGCACTATTTCTCCTCTTGTTTACACAGAAATGGTGCAACAAGAGGAGAAACAGTATATATATCTCTTAAAACAGTGCAGTTTCTTCTCTTCTTGCACTGTTTCTCCTCTTGTTGCACTATTTCTCCTCTTATTTACACAGAAATGGTGCAACAAGAGGAGAAACAGTATAAATATCTCTTAAAAGGGTGCAGTTTAAGATAAAAAATAGTGTAACAAGAGGAGAAATGGTGCAACAAGAGGAGAAACAGTGCAACTTTTGTTTAAAGAGTGTAACTTTCATCTTAATGGATGCAGTTTACATCTGAAAGAGTGTAATAAGAAGAGAAACAGTGTAAATATTTCTCAAAGAGTGTAATTTTCGTTTAAAGAGTGTAGTTTTCATCTTAAAGCTGCAGTTTACATCTTAAATAGTGCAACTTATAATTTTTTTTGCAGTTAACGATACAATTTGATGTTCATCCTTCTTTTTATATAATTTTTTATCTTTATTTTTTTTTTTTTTTTTTTCTATAATTTTTTTTTGTCCCCTTCTCTGCCAACAGCCACGGTGCCGGCGACGACACCGCTAAGGACCCCCGCTCCGAGCCTGTAGCGCCGCAGTGACCTCCACGGTGTCGACGTCGGCGCCGGCGAAGATGCATCGTCGTCGGAGGCGGCAGAGAATGAGGGAGAGGGAGAGATGAGAAGGGCGGGGAAGGACGAGAAGGACGAGAGAGGCATCGTCGTCGGAGACGGTGGAGAAGAGTCGGAGAAGAAAAGAAAAGAAAAAAGCAAAAAAAAAAAAAAAATCGCGGCGCGGCCTTGGCGGGGTTGGAGGCGAGGAAGGTGGGGGGTGCGTGGACGAGGGCAAGGGCGAGGGCGAGGGCGAGGGCTAGAGAATGAGGGTGAGAGGCGAGACGGACCGTTTCCGCCTCCGCTCTGCCGGCGAGAAAAAAAAAGAACGAGAGAAACGAAGAGGAGAGAGAAAGAGGAAAGAGAAAAAGTAAAAAGGGTATTTTGGTCAGTTTGCTGAAAAAGTGGACCGAATCTGCAAAAACGAAAAAGGTGGCCCGGTTTTGCAAAAGCCCAAAATAAGTGGATTTTTTATGCAAATTGGCCTTATTCTATTGCACATTTCAAACCTATTCCTTATTGAGCTACAGCTATTACAGTTTTGCTTTTTTAATATAAAAACTATATTCCGGAATTAGGGATGTCAATGGGTATATATATCCGAGATTTTATCCAAGCGGAATCTGAAAAGGGCAGATTTAACCGATATTAAATAAGTATGATGATTATGGGTATTAAATATGAAAAATCAACTAATTCAGATTCGATTTTGAATTTTGTCAATTCCCGATCCTGAACTCGAACCCAAAACCAAATCTATATAAAAACCTATTACATATATAATATAAAATAAAATAATATTTTTTATATTTATTTTAATAATTATTAATATATATTAATCACTTAATTTACTATTTAGTATATTAAATAGTTGGGTTTGATTTTCAATTTTGGGTACAAGTTTTCTATTTCTTATTCGGGTTCAGTTTCATATTCTAACTTTAGTACCCAGTCGGGTTCGCGTGCAGTCTCATATTTTGGTTCTTTATTCAGGTTTAGTTTCAAATTTTTCAAAAATTGTTCACCAAAATTGATCGGTTGACATTTCTACTCTAAATTGAAAATATGAAATGGAAAAAAAAGAAGAAGTTAATTTCTAGTAGGCGAACAAAGTGCAAATAATAGTTTTAAGGCCTTTTGCATAAAAAATCTACTAGTTTTGCGATTTTGCAAAATAGGCCTTTTTTTCGATTTTGTAGATTCGGTCCTATTTTTTCACCATTTTGTAGATTCGGTCCTATATCCTCTCAGATACGTCTACTATACTGTACGGGGCCTGGGCAGGCATTAAATGCAATCTACGCTGGATTACGCAACCTCCTAGTTTTCGAAATTCAAACCAAATTGTTCCCGCTATTTGCCAGCCCCGATATTTGCTGTTCGGTTTTTCCAAAATAAATATTTTGAAGTTATATTAGGAAGATAATGCCGGTAGCAAAAGAAATAATGGTGCAACAACACTCCAAGTAGTGTAGTACGTACCTCATACCAATGCAACTCTTTTCGCTCACAGTGCAATGTAGTCAATCTTCTTCTGCTCTCCCGACTATCCCCTCTCCAGCGTCCTATGCTGCTTACCCAATTTCTAAACCCGTCGGTGCTTATTTTAATACTATTCGCCGCACTTAGTGTATGCAAAAGAGAAGTTGAAGAAGTACAGCAACGTGGAGGAGGAAGAGGGGTTCAAGGGTAGCAAGGGGAGGAGGACAAGCCATCTATTTGCAAAGTGGTATCACACGGCATACAAGTAGTGCAACGTTATACGAAACGGTGCAATATTATTTAAACTAGTGCAATTTTTTCTCCGTGGCGAATGTAATAGTACAACGGATCTCTAAATAGTGCAACAATTTTTCTAAATAGTGCAACGTTTCTATAAATATTGCAACTAGACACTAACCAGTGCAACTCAATCACTGTGTATTACAAATTACGTCTCTTTCATATCTTATACATACTATTAATTGTGGATGATTTTAGTTGCAGTAAAGTGTTGATTAGGCATAAAAAATTATTTTCATACGTATGAGTGCAACAACTGCACTAATTGTGTAAATATTTCCTACAATAGCTGAAACGAAAGCGAGAGAAGAGGGGAAGATGATGGGTTTTCTTTCGGAAATGTCTCCCTATTTTATTTCAAATTTATTCGAATAGCTCATAGCGGGGGACCTTTTATATTAGAGATGGGAACCATACCCAATAAAATTATTACATTTGCAGAAAAACTAAGGGAAGGAAATGAGGGTTGTACGGCTGAACTACAAATATTGCACTTGATGAAACAGTGTTGCACTATTTCATCATTGTTAGACTACTAAAACACTATCGTTGTACACGTTGAGTTGTTACACCATTAAAACACTAATCCCAACATCAAGCAAAGAAGCTAGTAACTTGTGGGAATAAGCAAAAGAGGGCAGGAGACTAGAGAAAGAAAATCATTTAGAAGGTTTAAATGAGTGGCTACAAAAGCCCTAAAGGAGACGAAATCTCTTTTGCAATACAAAAGCAAGAAAGAAACAGAAGAAGAATGGCAGGATTTTGGAAGAATAGATTATATTGCACTATTATCCGGTATTAGTGCACTATTATATATTCCTAGTAGTACACTATTTGGAGTTACATTGCACCCTTTGTTGAAATTGTAGTGCAACATTATTTTATGGATATTAGCACCATGTTTTACTTTTATAGTAAAAAAGCGTATTTGATATAATTACGATAACGCTTAGTTCTTGAGATATGTTCTTGCATCATAAAGTAAATGTCACAGCTTGTTTCCTCGGGAAGAAAAAGCGACAGGTAATAAGAGTCTTTTCACCTTTTTCTTAAGGGTGTTTTAAATGCATGTCGTTGCATTACTACACAACAGAATTGCACTCTTTAGGACGTGCATTGCACTATTTTTTCTTCGTGTATTGATACAGTATGCACTATTGTGGTTAATGCTATACTAAAAGTTCAAAATATACACTTTTTAAGTCTTATGTTGTACTATTTATAGCTTGTTCAGAATAAAAAGGCCATATAAGTCAAAACTTTGTTCGTTCAAGTCTTATATTGCACTGTGTGGTACAGTATTTCAACTAGAGCATTAGAGTTCTTCATGTATAAATAAAAGGGTCGCATGCAGTAGTTGTCATGTGCGGGACTAGGGTACTAGGGGTGGTGCTGGCGGCGGTCGCAGCAGAAAGGAAGAGAGGAGGAGGAGTGGCTGAGGAAGAGGCGGTTCTTGGGAAGGGTAGGATCTAGAAGATCGGCGTTAAGGTCGACTCCTACCATATGGAGTGTTTCAGTTCTTCAGAGTCCTTTGGCCCTCTTTTCTTCAAGGTTCGAAAATTTTTGCAATTATTTATTTTTTCTTTCTTGATTTGATTCTTTACTTATCTTAGAACCTATTTCCTAACATGGCAAAGTACAAATCCAAAAAGCTCGTAACAACTAAAGTGCTCCAGATAGTATGAGTCAATTTTAATGCCAATCTGCTTAATCTGACCTTTCCCAAAGCTTTAGAAAATTTTCAAACTGAATAAAATTTCAAATTACAAAAGATACTAAATATGACAATAAACAAACTACCTTATTTGATAAAACTTTTTTTTTGAGAAAAAGGTAGCACGCTACCTGCTTCATTCAGTAAGAGCAATGAACTAAGCGTACAAGGTGGAAGCAGCTTAGGCTTCCTTTAGAAAGAACATAGGGGAGGTACATAAAAGGAAATAAAGAGACAAAGCAAAGACGAGAAGAGGAGTCAGGGGGAGAGAGGGGGAAGACAGTAAAAGGCAACGTTGCACGATTACAGGAGCGAGATCCAGGAGTTGGACAGGGATGAGCCTCTATCCAAGGCTCTAACAACGTTCGGTAGAGTCGAAGAGAAGACAAAGCTGTTTCGCTCGGTCCAGACAACCCACCAGGTAGCCGCTAGCTTGGTTAATTCTTTAGCTCTTGCGATGGCATCCGGGATAAGAGATAGAGAGTTCCAGCGATCTCGAACGTCCACAATCGAGACACTGCTGGCTATCCCAGCCATTATTTGATAAAACTTTAAATCACAAAAAAACGCCCAATATCACAAATACAACATCACACATTGAGAAAATATCCTCAAACATGCAAACTACAATGCTCTGCCACCTCCCATTATCCCTTTAAGTGATTTGTTAAATCATAAGATGTAAATTTGGCTTTTCTAAATTTAGGCAACAAAGAGCCAAAAAAATAAAGAGAGGTTAATTTCATACAGATCCCTACAAATATAGTAAATTGGAAATATATTCCTATAAAGTTAAACTTTCATACATTGTTCCTGCAAAAGTCCTAATATTTTTAAATATGTCCCTCTGGCTTGTTACCATTAAAAAGATTATTTCACTTATAAAATAAATAGTAAATTGGAAATATATTCCTATAAAGTTAAACTTTCATACATTGTTCCTGCAAAAGTCCTAATATTTTTAAATATGTCCCTCTGGCTTGTTACCATTAAATTACTATTTATTTTATAAGTGAAATAATCTTTTTGTCATCACAAATATGCCCCATCAAAAGTCTCAACTCTTAATCGAAGAGGGGCAAAAAGATCAATTCACCTTATTAACTAACTATGGTTGAGTATTTTATCTATGGTTAACTAATTTTTTCTAACGGGTCTTAACAGTAAGGACATAGTTGAAAACATCAGTGTTTTTACAGGGACAACATATAAAAGTTGAATTTTATAGAAATATATTTGTACGCAATTCACTATAATTGCAGAAAACCGTATGTATGAAATTAACTCAAAAAAAAAAGAGAGTCAAATTAGAAGACTCTATGCTTTGCTGTAATCCACATCGATAGGAGTAAACTTCACATATCAGTGTATGTGGAACTAGGTAGGTAAAAGTTAGCTTCATGAAGCACCATTAATGGTTTAAAAAAAAAAAGAAAAAAGGTTTAGGTATCTTTCGCTTTAAGGAGAGATCATCAAAAAGATATGTAGGTGAGAGGTAGGTTCAGTATAGGATAGATTTTGCTGGATTATGTTCATATGCTTTTTAAAAAGCAAAAACAATGTTTTTGTATGATAGAAGCAAACTAATTTTATTTTACCAATTTTACTATAAAGGGCTTTTTCACATTTAGCCCTCTCAAAACTTTTTTTTTTTTTACAAGTAGTTCTAGCAAATTTATATTTGCAGACACATGACCCTCTATTTGTCATGAGAACGCAACATTAACATTTTTAAGTTGAACACGATAATTGAATCACCGTATTCATATATACACTTCAACTCCGTTTTTTAACTCGGGAACTATAAAAAATATAAAAGAAAACACGATAAATCAATCACCTTGTTTAAACACGGTAATTGAATCACCGTGTTCAACTTAAAAACACTACATAGGCGCTCGTGTGGCAAAAAAAAAAAAAAACTATTTATGCAAGTATATATAAATTTGTCAGGAATATTAGAAAAAAAAGTTTTGAGAGAACTAAATGAAAAAAAGAAACCCTGCTAGAAATTATATTATATGTTTTATGGATTGGAGCCCAGCATTTAATAGCATGGTGAAAAAAATTACAATAGTTCAAATCTAGGTACCCAAGGCTTAAATCAAACGATCCAAATATTCTGTCTTCTTCTACTTATTCTTCACAAAATATTTTAATTAATTTCGACACGAATTCAAAGAGTCGAATATATAATTTATTTCAAAATTTAATTGAATATTATCAAAATTTTTCTCTTTATGAATATAATGGATTCATGTTGCCATTTAGAACAGTTGGTTGATATTATGTGGCTATGACTTTGAGCATCGTCAAATAATAATACAAATTGTTATTGTAATATAGATATAGATAATTGTTGAGGATAAATGCAGATACGAAGTTAAAAAAAAAAAAAAAGTCGAAAAAGAGATAATGCGTGATCTTTTTATTAAAGCATCCGCTAAAGGGCTGGCACGTGTGACAATCCCCTCACTAGAAAAGCCAAATTGACACGTGTGTGTGGCTGCTGCGGCTCCCTCTAGCTTTCGGAGCCTTCCTACGGGTACCCAATAAAACCCCCAAATGTAATTTTTTTAAAGTTTAGGGTATTTTGGATAATTTCTGATCTTGTTCTAATTATATATTATATATTGAAGATATTGCTATGGCTAAATAACGCTTGTGGTCCGCAAACTATGCGTGACACTTCGATCCTCAAACTGTGATTAGTTTTAATTTCTTGGCTCGAAATTTTTAATTTGTTATAATTAAGTCTAATAATTTAATTTAATTCATTAAATATTAACGTATCACTAATGTAAAAATTATATAACATTAATACTACATCAGCGACATGCCAACATCTTTTTTGAGGGAAAACACACCCTAAGGTGATTTTATTTAATTAATCGAGAGTGCAGATTGGGTTAAATCATCAATAGAAGAGCAAACGAAAACTTTTTGCTTGCGAGTCCCCAATTGGCCAAGTGATCTGCGACTATAGCATTTTTAGAAAATCTCGAAGTCCATCCAAAGCTGAAATATTTAAATCTCTTTCTAAAAGTCTATAGCTCCGTGATTCTTTTCCGAGCTTCAGATGTTAGTGAATCAAAATGATAATTCTGAAGATGCAGAGCTTTGACGACGGATGTTGAATATGAAAAGATATGAAAATTTTCTCCATGATACATTTGCAAAAGAAGCTCTGTCATTTGGAAGATTACTCTAATTTTCGTAGAGTAAGTATCATGGGACTTCGTCTATTACATCAGATATCCATGCGACGGTTTCATGTTGATTGGTAACCAAACATCCTACACCACCTTCGATACTACCTTTCCAACTCCCATCTACCCACACATGATAGAAAGAGTTCGTAGGTTCTTGATAGCAGTTAGATTGTAGGACTTGATAGCAACAACTTAGAAAATTCAACTAAAAAATTAAAATAAATTAAAGTATGAGAACTAGATTAAGTATCTTGCGCCTCATAGTTTGAGGATCAAAAGTGCAATTCAATCTACTGCCATTTTGAAGGATCTTAAATGCATAATTTATTTATTTAAGAGGCAATGGACAAATAGCTTGCTATTTCCTAAGTTTATTTTTTAAATAAAATATATATATGCTTAGCACAGAAATGTGCTAATTACTAGGCTAAGCTTTGATTAGTGTGGTTGGTGAATCATATTGTTTATGAACAATGAGCATTCATAACAAATTGAAATTTGGCTCACCAACGTGATTTAATTCTTAATGGCCTTTTCAAATATTTGGTATAACTTAATTCTCAATGGATTATTCAAATATTTACATAAACAATTTACAAAATGTTACACCAAGTCAACAATGCTTTCACCTAGTGAATATAAATATTACAAATACTAATAGCTTAAGCTTTTTCGAGCAATTGATTGTTTCATATCATTTCACATGGTATAAGAATGAATTTTAAACTTTTTCGTTCTGTGAGATTGGAGTTTAATCTCGACCTTCAATATTTAATGGATTAAATTCTTATATTATATAAAAAAAGAAATTAAATCATCATCTCCTACTTCACCTATCACATGAGTAGGGTGTTAATATATATATTTCGGATCATTTTCTACTAGGTCGATATTTTGGATGACAAGCTATCAGAGTAGGAATTCTGGATTCAAATCGCACTTGGTTTTTAGTCTTATTTAATTTTCTCCTACGTTAAGTAAGTCTATATTTTATACCTACAAAAAAAATCTTTACTCCAAATATGGGAGAGAGTATTGAATATAAAAGTTAATAATATCGTTCTTTGCTAGCTTAACCTTCCGAAGAAATTAGTTTTTTCACATTGTTTAGCATCACCCAACAATAATCAATAAGAATGTTATTGGTGGCAACAATAGTTTTAATCTTAGTAGCTAAAGATGGAGAGAATGTTAGAAAGAAGAGGAAAAGAAAGATGAGCATCACACTCTCTCCTAACAATAATTATTTCCACGGTACAGAAAAGAAGATAGGAGAGTTGTTGTTAGCTTAAAGAGGCCATCTTCTTGTCTTATGGTAGGAGGTCAGATTGTGCGATGTTATATTCAAAATAGTGGAAGGCTAGGTTGGAGATAGTCATGTTCAAAATAATATGAGACTGATTGAGCCGAGTCATAATTGAGAGCTATAGACACCGTGTTTATACTCAAAAAAGTGAGTTAGTTGAATATTTTTAACATCCTCAAATTTTTGGAATTAATGGTTAACGCCAACAATTCGAAAAATGGTATCACAGTCAGAGGTCATGGAATCAATTTAAAAACTACTGAATGAACGATTCACACTGTTAATCAATATTAATCGAAGAATATAAGAGTCAAAATTTATAATGTTTGAAAATTATTTTCTAATAGATTAAGCAACAACAAAATGAACATTTAAATTAAGCAAACTTACAAAAATATAAAAAATAACCTTTTTTCTTTTTAATTTAAGATCAATAGTGCCATAATCTTTGGAGGGGGCATCATTGTGTAAGTTTGAAAACATGAGGGACTTTCTGCCCCTGTGTCAACTTTCTTCCCACCTGCCTCCTAGCAAATTTTTGCCAGCACCTGGTGTATCAGAATGTCTAAAACACTTTATCCAATTTTTGATAATGAGCATCTTAAAATTAAAATTCAATCTAATAAATATGTTGCACCATCAAAAAAGCCTTGTATATAAAAAAATCACAAAATTTCAAACCCTAATACTATGGCATAGAGAAATACCACTGTTTCATTTATGCATTAAACATTTCTAAAAATTAAGTTAAAACGTATGAGATTCACTTTAAGTACAATTCGTTTTGATCCGATTATCATACATAGTAAAATTTTAGTTTGGTTTTTGCCATTTTTATAGCTCTTTAGATATTGTCAAAATTTATGCTCGTTGGTACTTAATTTAATAGAAATGTAATCTTGTAAATCAAATATAATACTCTAAGTAAACATGTTAAATGTAATTATCAAATTGCTTAAATTGAATAAATTAATTAGAAGCAAAATTGGAATAATCATAGTTTAAATAAGTTGTATACATTTTTATTGTTTTTATATAATTCTTGTGAATACGAAAAAACACAACCAATAAATAAAACTTTGATCACGAGATTTTTTATGAGATAAAAATTAGAGAGAACTTACCTAAATTACTATCCTTTTTGGTCCAACTACCTAATCTTTAGAAATTTATATTTTACTACCAAATTTTTAGTTCATCTCATTTAAACTATTAATTAATTCTTACAGTCTCAAATTAAATGCACAATTTATATTTAACAACATGGTTAGTATATTTCGCGCAATTTATACGCTTATAATTTTACTAAAGAAAGTAAGAGCCTTAAATTTATACGGAACGAAGCATCAAATAGCTTAAATTAAATAAATAAAGAATTTAGTGTCAAAATCATAAATTTGAAAATTGAAATAGTTGAATCAAAACGGACAAAAATCCAAGTAAATTCTATACAATTTTACCTTTATTAGAGTTTCAAATGTGTGGTGTACGAGATGCATTTGTACACCTGGTGCACGCAATAACTTTTTCCGCCTACTTCCAAATTCTCCCAACTCGTCGCATTGGGTAAAAGTACAAGGATACCCCCTCAATTGTAAAAATTTTGCAAAATGGCCCTTTAGTTTTTCTTTTCTTTCAAATGCATTACTTTATTTTTACTTGTCCGATTTGAATTTGTTTAGTCAATTAAATGTCAAATTTTACAAAAATTAACACTTTTAAGTGTTCAAAAAATATTAATTTAATAAACCTTTAATTTAATTTATCCAATGAAAATTTAAGAATTGTTGAGGGAGAACTCCATACCATACATTACTGAAGTTGGAGTACCTCGTTCACAATAGTCGATACTTGAGGGAGCTTGTTACATTTGTAAATTTTTATAATAATAATTTTCATGAGAAATTGCTCAATATAAATATCCAGCAGCAGAAGCGGTTACCAGCAAAGCTCAAGACGCAAAGCAAAGCAAAAAAAAAAAAAAAAAATTTGAGTCCCCATGGAAACCCCAGTTCCATGTCGAATTCGATCCTAAGGAGCAAAACCCACTTCCCAATTCTCTCTCCCAAACCCTCTCCAATCACCAATTTGGAGGAGAGATCAAAGAGGAGTGAGATAGAGAGAGAGAGAGAGAGGTGAATAGGAGAAAGAGTAGGCTATTGTATTTGGTAAAGGTGGGATCTTCCTAGGGTTTGCATGGGCTTTCCTTGTGAGGATGTGGTGGTGATCAGGGAGGCGGAGGCGGCCGGGGAGCCGGCGGAGATCACGGTGAGCTGCCCCGACAAGACCGGCCTCGGCTGCGACCTCTGCCGGGTCATCCTCTTCTTTGGCCTGAGCATTGTCAGAGGAGGTGAAACCCTGATACCCTAATTGTGCTAGTTCTTCTTAATTCTCGGTTAAAAATTAGATTTTGAAGGGGCTTGATGTGGATTTTTTATGTGGGGTTTTCTTTTTTTGTGTTTTTCTTTCTATTGATATCTGCTAGATAGGTCTCCAATTCTGGATGGATTCTTAATCCTATTATGTTTTAGTTATCTAATTAAGTTAAGTTTAAGGGAAAACTTCAAATACCACCCCCGTGGTTTCACACTTTCTCACTTAGTACCATGTGGTTTAAAGTGTATCAATTTAGTATCTTGTGGTTTTATTTTTATTTTTTTATTATCGATTCCACTAATTTTTTTTATTAAATCAGTGACAAAGTTAAAACTATTCGATAAACCTAGGTGGGATATTTGAAGTTTTTTGTATATAATTTAATGAAATATTAACAGAAAAGCTGACGAAAAGATAAAAATGAAATCACAGGACACTAACTTGATACACTTTAGACCATATGGTACTAAAGTGAGAATGTGCGAAATCACAGGGGTGGTATTTAAAGTTTACCCTAAATTTAAATTATGCCTAATCTTATTGAGACAATCTTGGTAGATTTGTATTTCTAATCGTATTAGAATTTAGCCTCTTTATTTGATTTGATTCGGCGGATGAGGAAGGGTATGGATGTATTCTTAGGACTGGGGTTTATGAGAGATACATATATTATACAATATTTTGATTATAGTGAAAATCTCCACTACGTCTTTGCTCGTGGACGTAGGTCAGCGGCCGAACTACATAAATAATTTTGTGTGCTTTATTTTTCTTCTCCCTTTCTTGATTCTTTTGGATATTTTCGCACCCGACGAACTAGATTTATACCATTTTGTCATAACAAATTGGCATCAAGCAGTATAAGTCGCGAATTTCTAGCAATATCTGATCCAGTAAATTTGATTTGATGAGAATAATTTAGTAGCTTATTTTTTATTTGTTGAGTGTAAATAATTAAAATACTATTCTCTGGTTATATGTCAATGGTGCAAAAGATCCCGAGTTATCATTTCTCGCTCCCTTACATTTACTTCAAAAGATCCACGTGAGATTTTAGGTTCAATTTCTACATTTATCATTTAATGACATGAACTTTAATTTATTCTTAGTTCGGGCAACATGGCATAACATGGTTTACTGGATCCCCTCTATGTAGTTTAGCGAGACTGTTAGTACTATTTATATACTTTCTCCTATCAGATCAATCTTTGTGTAACATTGGGCTCGTGGTAGTAATCTGTCCGCCCCGGGGGAGTGTTGAGTGTAAATGATTAAATTTCACACCATTTTAGTTCAACTTAGGGGTAAAAAAAAAACTTACTAATTATCTAATATTACTGATTTAGCTATGCCCTAGATGAGGCTTTTTGCATCAGATTTAGCTTTGTTGCAATAGGAATTGAGTTAGTAGACCTTTTTGTTTTGGACAGTTGCAAATATAAAATGATTAGCGAATTTCTTTGTGATTTTTATTTTATCAATTATTATTACTTTTTCCGTAGATGTGAGCACTGATGGCAAGTGGTGCTATATTGTGTTTTGGGTGGTGGGAAGGAGAGGGAGTTCAATTCGATGGGGATTACTGAAGAAGAGGCTGTTAGGCGTCTGTCCGGCAGTAACTGCTGCGTCGGGGCTCTATGCATTTTACCATAGGCAGCAGGTATTAAAATGGTCCAAACTTTAATTTCAAATGAAGGTATAGTCAAAATTAAAAAATAAAATAAAATCAAAGAAGGGAGTTAGCTGTTCATCCAAAATTTTATCAGCAGGAGATGTTGGCGATGGAGCAACAACCACAAGTCTTTCTCCTGAAGTTTTGCTGCTTTGATCGAATGGGCCTCTTGCATGGTGGGTTCGCTTGTCTGTCAACCTCTTTCTTTTTCAACTTGTTCTCTACTTTTAGTTTAATTTGATATCAATGTATCGTTGTTTCTCTCTAACTAATCAATGATGCTAAAGCTTGTGTAACTATTCCTGAATAGTTGTTTGTTTCCTTGTTGGGAGCTGTCTTTACTGTCTGACAGCTGAGTATTCCTCTGTAGGGAAAAACTTTAGCTTTCAAGTTTACAGTGAATTTGTTAATATGCTGTATATTAGAAGTATTGATTCACTAGAATAGTCTACTTCATATTTCATTCTTCTTTTCTTTTTTCTCTTTTTCTATTTTTTAGATTCTGATATTTATATCTGTTTAGGATTTCTCAAATTAAGCCTTGGAGAGTTTCTCAATTGGGAATTTTAAAGATTTAATTACCCGAGAGTTTTTGTTGGGTTCAGCAGATGTTACACAGGTACTATGCGAGCTTGAACTCACAATTAGGCGCGTGAAGGTATCGACCACACCAGACGGGAGAGTTATGGACCTCTTCTTTATCACTGATGCAAGGTTCTATGACATTCTTTACTTAGTAGTTTTCTCTTTCTGGTTTCCACAAGCAAGTTTTTTCCTAGTAGCCATTATTTTGCGTATGTTTTGTAGTATTTTCACAAATAGTTAAACTTATATGATGTATAATTATGTCTCTCGAATCTTTACTGTTATAGTTTGTGATTGAACTGAAAAGATTAACATCAGGCTACATATTTTTATTTTCTTGTGACTAGAATGCCACATAATTTTTTTTTTTTAAAGCATTTTAGTTGAAACCGATTCTCCCAGTCGCCTATAGAGCTTCCAGGGTAATGATCCCTTGAATTTTGCAGAAATTTAAGGGGATCAAGCAGGCCTCCATGTTTTGTTCTTAAGTGAATTATTCTTCGCTGACGATTGTTTTAGCATTTGTTGATATATTTATTAACGTAACAAAACCTTACTAAAACTTTCTTTTATTCAAGTAAATGTGTGAGTCCAATATTGGAAATGATAGAGGGTGATGAGGAAACACGTACAGTAGATATAGCCCTTGAAATGCGCAATGACACTTGCCCTCTTTCATTGGTCGTGCATGCTCGCATGTGCACAAATATACGTGTACAGAGACTTTGATTCGATGCCATGCTTGTTTTGGTGCTTGCCACTTGTGGACTCATAAAAGTATATAATATTTGAACTAGGCTAACTATGCAATCTTTTGTTTACAAATGGAGCTATTGTATGATGGGAATTGTTATAGTAACTTAAATAACAAATACCAAATAATGTAGTCTGATGTCTGGACTGATTTTGGCTTCTCATTCTACGTGGGGCTTGTTTCTCTCATCTGGAGCTTCTATGGAACTATTATTTATGTTGAGCTCTTCAAAGAAGCTCTAAGAGCTTCTCCAGTGAAGGACGCACAAATTATCAAAAAATAAATAAACTAATCGAGGTTTACCTTACAATTAATTAGAATACTACAGATAATTATTGCTGTCTTAGGATGCTTTGATCCTTGCTCTCTGTGACAAGATTAACTCGTACTGTAACTAATGTTCCTAATCTTATGGTGTGGTTCTTTCTTTTCATAAAATAGTTGTTTTTTGGATTTTCTTTTTTATTTTTCTTCTAAAGATGGATATTCATTGGGCAATTTATTTTTTCTTTTTAGTTTCTAATTATATTGTTGACCTAGGGAACTTCTTCACACAAAATGGAGAAAAGACGAGACGTGCGATCAACTTAGAACTGCTCTTGGGGAGTCCATGATGAACTGCGACATCGAACCAGCCAGTGCAGAAATTGCTGCATATCTGCAGGCTTCTCCTTTTCTCCCCCCTCCAATCACTGAAGAAATGTTCATCTTGGAGCTTCCCGAGGAATTGCATTCTAATTCCTCTAATTTTTCAACTAAGAATCTCTCTGTCACAGTGGACAACTCCCTTAGCCGGGGTCATACGCTTATACAGATAATTTGCCCTGATCATAAGGGAATACTCTATGATATCATGAGGACTCTAAAGGACTACAGCATACAGGTATCCATGCAGTTTACGATCAGTAATCATTATTTTAAGAGACATGTTCAACAATTAACAATACATTTACATTTGACTGGTAATATATTTTGCCCACCGTGCAGATTAGTGTTGATAGAAGCCTTTTTTGTTTTGTGAAGAACCTGACTACGTAACAGAGAATCCCCTTTTTTGGATATTCTAAATTTGATCGTTTTTTTTTTTTTTTTGTTAACAATTTTTGGGCTGAAGCCTGAAATCTTCTTCTGTGAACTGGAAATATAATTGGGCCACTGTGTGCTAATCCATGCATTAGAGTTCTAGCCCAGAGCATCCCGTCTCTGTAAGGGTATTTTAGTTCTTTTACGTACCAAAATGAAATAGTGTTTGAAAGTTGCAAAATGTAGAAACCATTGGACACCTCGTTTGCAAAATGGCCATACTATCAGAAAACCATTTTCTATACCTATATACTTGCTTGGTGATAGAAAATGTAAGTAAAAGAGTGCAAATGATGTAAACAAGCTTGTGGTGTGAAGGCCGTTTGAGCTTAGCGTGACTACCTTACTTTTATCGAGGCAAGCTTGAGCCAGGTTCGGCTTGAAAGGCTTCTATACACATGTACATGTAATATAAGACTATAGACGTAGTCTCGAGCTAGGCTCATTTACGTACCTAATTGAATTATACGTCCTACATCCTCAATATTTACTGTTAATATATATTTTTGCGCAATAAATCTGCCAGATATCCTATGGGAGGTTCTACTCAACCCAGAATGGAAGTTGTGAAGTTGACTTGTTTGTGATCCAAATGGATGGGAAGAAGATATTCGACTTGAACAAGCAGATGTCTTTATGTTCACGCTTGAGAATGGAGCTGCTCCGACCGCTAAGAGTCGCCGTGGTCAGCCGCGGGCCCGACACTGAGCTTCTAGTCACAAATCCTGTTGAATTATCGGGCAAAGGCCGCCCTCTTGTGTTCTACGACATAACCCTAGCCCTCAAGATGCTTAACATTCGAATATTTTTGGTATGTGCTTTCCCATCCTAATTTGTTCACACTGGGACTATCTTTTAAAATTACAGCAATTGCTTTATCTATTCCACCAATTCTTTTTCTGAGCAAATTGGAAAACCTTCTTTGGGGCTTCAGTATGGGCTGAACCTTTCAACCGATACAATTGAGTCCCGTAACTTTTGCATTTCACTGCTATTTTACCCTTTCCAGTTAATTCCTCAATTGAATTGAAGGGAATTTCCACCCAATCACCATATGAAAACTCGAGAAATTGCTTATTAAGGCCAATTTAATGCGGAACTTCGACAGCAAATGTAACATTGTATTAATTGAAGGGTGGGGACCGACTTCACGAATCAAAAGATTGGGGACTAAAACTATGCTTAAAGGTTTGAGGATCCAGTTGCAAGTTATCCTTGTTACCTTTTGAGTAAATTTTTGTCTTTGCAAATGGGATTACTTTTAGGTTTAGTAATTCAAGTTTGAGTTAATAACTCGAATCTCTATAATTATGTTTTTCAATTTCAGGCTGAGATCGGGAGGCACGTTATTGGTGGCAGGGAGTGGGAAGTTTACAGAATCCTCCTTAACGATGATTTCGACTCGGCCGCGTCAAAGGACAAGATTGTTGACAGTGTGACAAAAATGTTGATGGGATGGGAGTAGATTAGCGCGAACAAATTTTTCTTTTCGGCATTTTTATTTTTATTTTCATTATTTTTGTTTGGTATATGTATGGTAACTTGTATATTTATTATATTCTTGTGTATATAATGCAAGATCACATCATAAAATATTTGTGTAGTTTGTAGCAGTTAGAATGGCTCTATTTTCTCTCTCTTTGGGGAGGAAGAGAAATTTGAATATCAGAGATAGAAAAGCCCTGTCCATGTCCATGTTCTTTCTGTAGTGTTATTGCTAGAGAAGTGTTTGGTTGATTAGAGTTATTCTTAGAAATGATGATTATTTTTATTAAAATGTCCTGATAATTTCTTCTGCCGTGGGTTTTGCCCGAGCGAGAATCAGATGTGAGCTTTTGGGTATCAAAAATAGAAGTTTTTAACCTGATGCTACTGCTGTTAGGGCTCACTTTGTATTCGAATGAAGGTAAAAGCATATTGAGATATACTTGTCCAATTTTTGATGAGACCATAGAAATTATATTATAGTCGAATGTGTGTGAACTATAAAATATAATAGCTATAATGAAAATAAATAAAATATTTTTTTATCACACTTTTTCTTTATATGCAACATATTCTTTTCGCAATCCCAAGAAGAAAGGACCATAAGCACAAGATTAATTTTTAAGGGGGAAAAAAAAAACTATCCTCGTTTAGGCATAGCTAGGATCGAGTTTGTTTAACCTAGCTTTTGAAATAGCAATTTTGATTTGAAAACTTACTTATAGATAAAAGCTCCAAAGTATTTGACAGAGTAGGGCAGGAAAGTGATTTTTTCAAACTAATTTTGTAAAACTGTTTGACAAATTTGCTAAAGTGATTTATAAAATTTAAAATTTTGAAATTTAAAATTTGAAATTTAAAATTTTATTTTCAAAAATTAAACTTAAATTTTTTAAATTTGGAGTTTCAAATTTCAAAATTTGAATTTCAAAATTTAAATTTCAAATTTCAAATTTTAAATTTTAAAAATAAAATTTTAATTTAAAATTTAAAATTTAAAATTTATCAATTTTAAGAATTTTAATTTAAAATTTAAATTCAATATTTAAATTTAAATTTGAAATTTTAACTCAAATTCAGAATCAGAATGTGGGAAGTAAGTTTTAGCTGCCAATATAAAAAAAAAAATCTAACTTTAAAAATCAAAATTAGATTTTATAACATAAAATTACGAAATGCTCTATCAAAGGAAAAAAAAAAAAAAAAAGAACCTACTTCTGCTTCTTACGTATCATGATTTTTAAAAAAATATTTTTATCATACTTTATTTTTGAAAAATATTATTGGAATGTTATAAATGATATGGTGTGACTGCCACAGAAAAAGTCAAGATTTTTTTTTTTTTTTTCAATTCACTAATTCTATTATGATTATTGTATTTCTTTTTAGAAAACATATAGTTGGCTGATTATTAATTATGTAGTGTTACTGTCATAAAAAAGTTAAAAATAGTTATATCCTTGATGTTGCATTTTTAACCACTCATGTTATTTTTTTTTGGATTCACCTTTTCTATTATGGTTATTAGAAAAATATTTTTATTGACTGATTATTAATGATGTAGTGTGACTGTCATGAAAAGTTAAGAATTAGTTATATTGCTAATGTGACATTCTTAACCAATTAAATTATTAACCAATCGTATCGTTGATGTTGCATTTTTAACCAATCATATTATTTTTTTTGGATTCATCTTTTCTATTATGGTTATTAGAAAAATATTTTTATTGTATTTTTTTTGCAAAAAAATTATTGACTGATTATTAATGATGTGGTGTGACTGTCGTGAAAAAGTCAAGTATTAGTTATATTGCTAACTAGATTTTCACCCGTGCGATGCACGGCTAATATAATAATATAGAATAATAAAAATTATTATGTGATGATAATAAAAAGATTTTCTAATTAATTTTATATTTTTTAACAAATAAAAAAATATACTATCAATCTTAATTATAGTTATATATTAAAGTACACAAGCTAGAGAAAAAAAATTTATGGCCAAAAGTAAATAATTAACTAAAATGCAAAATTCAATCTTGCTCTATTATCTATGAATTCTGTGTGCAAAATAATTTACATTTACATATTGATGTGCAAAATAAAATGATACACTAAATTGATATGAAAAATTACAAATGACATTAATATTTAAGCATATAATGAGATCAACTAAACTTTCATATCTTGACACAAATTAGAGTAAGCACACATTTATATTATGTTCCTACTGTCACTTTTAAGATTCAAAAATATTATAGATGTTGGTTTTCAAGAAAATATAAAGAAAAAAAAACTTTGTTGCATGAAGATAAAAAGTTACAGGAGTGACAGTAGGAAAAAAATTACGAAATGAAATTACGAAGTGATAGTAGGGAAATAATATATTTATTTTAAAAGCATCAATATTTAGAGCGAAGAAATTACAGAGGTGATGTGAGTTTTAAATTTTTTCCTCTTTTCAAAAATGCCTCTATCCTTTTTACTATATTTTTATGTCCAGAAATTTCCAACCAAATCATTTCAAATAATTAACTAAGTATAATTTATTCCCAATAAAGATAAATATTTTCTTCTACGGTAATATCCGCACCGCCAACTTCTTTCGCCAACATAATATCCATAAATTTCTCAAATACCTCAACATAATTATAGGTGACTTTGAATATAAAATTCTTTCATTATATGTGATTTTTATATATAGTAAAAGATATTAATTTTATAAAAGCGTGAGTTTTGAATTTTTTCTCTTTCCAAAAATGTCTCTATCCTTTTTTTCTAAATTTTTATGTCAGAAATTTTCAACCAATAATTTTCAAATAATTAAACTAAGTAGTAATTTATTTTCAAATAAAGATAACAATTTTTTTCTCACGCATAATATCTGTCACCGACAATTTTTTTGCCACATAATATCCTGGTGAATTTTTAAATATCTCAAACATATTATAGGTGACTTTGAAAATAAAATCTCCTTCATGTATAGATGATTTTTAATAATAGAGCAAAAGATATTTAATTTTTTGCATTAGATCTTATCTTAATTATTGAAAAAAAATATCTGTTAATTTTTGTGACAATATTACCCTCGCATTTATATCTATTTTCTATCTACGGTTTCTCAAAATATTTCCTTTCACGCGTAATATCCGCACCAGTCAATTTTTCACAACGTAATATCGTGAATTCTCAAATATTTCATTAATCCACCCTCATTTTAGTAAATAGAATAGATACAGATGACACGTAGAAACATATAGAAAGCCATGTTAGGAAATTGTCTCTATCATTTTTATAATATTTTTATATCCATATTTTCAACTAATAATTTCAAATAATTAACTAAGTAGTAATTTATTTCCGAATAAAGATAAATATTTTCCTTCTCATGCGTAATATTTGTACCCGCCAATTCTTTCGCAATGTAATATTCGTGAATTTCTTATATATCTCAACATAATTATAGGTGACTTTAAAATAAAATTTTCTTCATTATAGGTGATTTTTAATAATATAGTAAAAGATATTATTTCCTTTAAAAAATTAATTTTATTTTTCCTAAAGTAGAAAATCTGTATTTGAGTTTGATACGTAGATTTTCTATATAGTAAAAAATATTATTTTCTTAAAAAATTTAATTTTATTTTTCCTATCTATAAAATTTCATTCATTATAGGTGATTTTTAATAATATAGTAAAAGATATTATTTTCTTAAAAAATCTAATTTTGTTTTCCATAAAGTATTATTTCCTTAAAAAAAAATCTAATTTTATTTTCCCTAAAGTATTATTTCCTTAAAAAATCTAATTTTATTTTTCCTAAAGTAAAATATCTATATTTCAACTTGACATATAGATTATTTTTCCTAAAACAGTAATATCCGCACCCGCCAATTCTTTAGCATGAATTTCTCAAATATCTCAACATAATTATAGATGACTTTGAATGGCAAACATATAGAGCGTCACGTGTCAGCTTTTCATATAGGGTTCATTAAGGGTTCTACTTTAGTATATAGTAATAGATGTGACATTCTTAACTAATTAAATTTTTTTTTTGAGTTCACTCATTCTATTATGGTTATTAGAAAAATATTTTTATTGTATGTTTCTTAAAAAGCATAATTGACTAATTATTAATGATATCATGTGACCATCACGAAAAAGTCAAGTACCAATTATATTGCTGATGCGGTGTATTTAACATATCAGATTATTATTTTTAAAGTTCACCCGTTCTATTATAATTATTAGAAAAATATTTTTATTATATTTTTTAAAAATATATATATAATTGACTGATTATTGATGATGTGGTGTGAACGTCACGAATAAGTCAAGCATCAGTTATATTACTGATGTGTCGTTTTTAACTAATTTTATTTTTTAAAAAAGTTCATCTGTTCTATTATGATTATTAAAAAAATATTATTTTTTTTTTTATAAACAATATAATTAATTGATTATTGATTATGTTATGTAAGTGTCATGTAGCAGTGGACTTCCTCTTACCAAAGAGGGCCTGATTAAGGAGGGAGTCTATTCCACTCGTTTTTTTTTTTTTTCCACTCACATGATAAAATGGAGAATATATTAACAAATAAAATTTTGACGGTCTAATTTTAGAATGGAGTTTTTGAAGAAAGCTAGTGTACTAAAATCTTTGTGTTGGATGCTGTGTGGAGGCTTTTTTTTTTTTTTATATTTGGCCCTCTCAAAAATTTCTTTTTTTCATAAATAGCCCCACTAATTTTATAATTATAATTTTGACTCTATTCCCGCCACGTAAGTGCTACGTCAGCGCCATGCGAAGAGAAGTGAAGGATGTGGAATAAGTTAAACACGGTAATTCATTCAACATGTTTAGACACGGTGAATGTGAATGGTTCACTGTGTTCAGTGAATATATTGACCCCGCGCGCAAGTAATATAATACACTAGACATGGTGAATAATTCATTGTGTTCAGCTTATTTCACATCCACCATCCCTGCTCGCGTGGCGTTGACGTGTTCCCTATGTGTGAACTAAAATTACAATTATAAAATTAGTGGGGCTATTTGTAAAAATAATTTTTTTAAGGGGGTCAAATGCAAAAAAAAAAAGCCCCCAGACTTCCTTCCGACCAACGAGGGAGGGCCTAAAACCTGCTGTTTGTTTGGAGGGAGCGAGTCTGTTCCTGCTCGGAAGGCGTGGCTTTTTCATGGAGTGCGCCGCGAAGGGCAGCGCCGGCGCGGGGCCGTGCGCGCCGGGCCGACCCTCGCGGCGCTGCGGGCTCTGCGGCGCCGTCGCCTACTGCTCACCCTCCCACCAGGTCGTCATCATCAATCTCTCTCTCTTTCTCTCGATGTGATTATTTGAATTTCCCTTATTTAGCTCAATTCATTTTTGGAAAGTTTCTGCAACGATTCTGCAGATGTTGCATTGGAACGATCACAGAGATGAATGCGCGAGACTCCAAGAACAGATGAGGATGGCGGATACTTTAAACGATTTCCCGTTCACCTTCTCTGAGGAAGCTTCGCTCCTGGTAAAATCACATTATTGAGTTTATTCTAGTCTCTGTAAATTAGTCCGAATCATTAAATTGAAGGGATACCATTATTCATCTGCCTCAACGCAACATGCTTGAATTCAGAATATCTCTTGAGATTTGACTAGTATGAAATAAACGGAAATTTCACATCTTTGCAATGTGAATGAGTATGAGAATTTAAAGCTAATAATTTTCATGGTTCCTCGGCATCCGAATTACTGTTCTAGTTTAGAAAGAATCATAATTCCTCTGCCTGTTGCTTAATGTAGCTGTAAAGTCTCCGGACCAGGCAAACTTAACCTGGTCTGTGATCTCAGGTCTAAATTGGTGTGAGGAGCTCTCACTATCCTTTTCTTTTCTTTTTTTTAACTCAAAATGAGTTGTCTCAAAGTAAGCATCATGCGTCGGAAACCGTTCAGTGATTGTTACTTGTTCTTTTGCCATTTTGTTCCTCTGTGTAATTTAGTAGAGATCGAGATGTGCAGCTTCCAGACAAAGTTATTTCCATGTTATGATACTGTGTCAATCAGTTTTTATGAGATGTGAATTCTGGTGTGTGGCATTTAGATGGAACTTCCATCCAGAAAAATTGCTGCTTTTGACCATCTGTCTCTTTTCGTGATTACATATTTTTTATTGTTTTATAGAGATCTGGAGAACAGATGACTAGATGCTCTCTTTTCATGTCAAAGGGACTTCATCAACGAGGGCTGTGGACGTCGGAATGCAGCTGTGGGCCCACCTTGGCTTCTATCGGTGGCTTAGGGTTTTCTCCTAATCTTGTGCTCTCATATATATTCATAGGATATGGTTTTCTCTGCGAGTGGCATATTAGTCAATAAGGAACTAATTAATGTATCTTATTCGCTAGACTACTTTGCCGTACTCTAGTTTATTTATTTACTTTTCCCCTCTCCGTGGTGGGTTCTTTCCTCTTCTTTTTAAGGAATGATGCATCATGTTGTCCACGATAAGCAATCTTCTCATTAAGGCGTGGTTTAGGATCGCAGTGTCTAAAAACAACCACTCTCATGCTTTGGAAGGCCAAAAAATTTGAAAGCGCTTTCAATTTTTCCTCTGATGTTATGAATGGTGGTGGGAACTACCACGGGAGAAGCAAGTAGTTGCTTGATTCTCCGGCGGTGTTTCCCACTATCATTTTATGACATAAAGGAGAGATGATTGAAAGCGCTTTCCATTTTCCAGGCCTTCCAAAGCATGAAAGCGGGTGCTTTACTGCTTTTAGATACTTTAATCCCAAACTAGGCCTTGGCTGAGCTTTAAAATCATTCTCTTACAGATGGAGTTGCAATGCATGGACAGTTTGATTTAAATCCATATGATTGAGTGCATAGAACATTTTTGAAAACTCGTGCATATAAAAGAAATGGTGCGATGAACCGAACTCTTTGGAAACTTTCCATATTTTATTTGGAACTTTTCAGAAAGATGCACAACTTTTTTATAATATATTACATGGTTTAATGAATTTCGACAATTCTTGTTTGGTTTCTAAGTCAACATAATTTGACCCACGTGTGGCCAAATAACATTTGAGTTCCTGTCATCATCAAAAGTGGAGAAATTCACGTAGTTAAAGAAATCTGACAATTTAATGACCATTTCCATTGTTCATCTGGACATATTTCGAGGACCTCATATAGATTTGTAGATAAGACTAACCATGTATGTTAACAACAAGAGTGACTTTAGAATCACTAATGATTTACTAATTATTGTACTTGGAAGTTTTAGTTTTGTGGATGATCCTATTATAACTAAGACTATCCTTAGAGATATTTTCTATTTTATGACTTTGAAGCCATTCCTCCTCGATTTGTTAAGCTTTAGTACCTCGATTAAACTATTTCTAGAGCTTGTTTGGCTTGCCTATAGGTGTAGTTGTGTTTGATAAGATTCTGTTTGATTGGTGCTGGTGGGAGAAGCACTAATTGCTTTATCATTAGAATCTCCCCCAAACATCTTCTTGTTGCAGAAGAAGTGAAAACACATTGGACTTTCTGCTTGCGGGCCTCAAAATTCTTTTTCTTCTTCACAACACAGCAGTAGCTCTAGAACTTTTTTGTTTGCCAAGTGCTTTAATAAAGGAGGCTACAACTAAATTAGAAGCAGGAGTGGAACCAAAAGCTAGGCCAAACTTCATGCTAGATGGGGTTTGCTATATTTGCCTTTAAAATAATTTTTATCATGCTGAAATGATTTTTATGATGAAAATTGATTTCCCATAGGGAATCACCCTATGGATGTTCCCTCTCTCTCAAAAAAGAAAAAGATGAAAATTGATGAGGTAAACAGTGTAATATATTGCGAACCATGGGTATAGGGTAATATATTTGTAGATGAGACTAACCATGTATGTTAACAACAAGAGTGACTTTGAAATCATTAATGATTTACTAATTATTGTACATTGAAGTTTTAATTTTGTGGATGATCCTGTTATAACTAAGACTATCCTTAGAGATATTTTCTATTTTATGTCTTTGAAGCATTTGTCCTTGATTTCTTAAGCTTTAGTACCTCAATTAAACTATTTCTAGGGCTTGTTTGTCTTGACTTTAGGTGTAGCTGTGTTTGATAAGATTCTGTTTGACTGGTGCTGGTGGGAGAAGCACTAATTGCTTTATCATTAGAATCTCTCCCAAACTTCTTTTTGTTGCAGAAGAAGCAAAAACACATTGGACTTTTTGCTTGCAGGCCTCAAAATTCTCTTTCATCTTCACAACACAGCAACAGTTCCAAAACTTTTTTGTTTGCCAAGTGCTTTAATAAAGGAGGCTGCAACTACAGAAACAGGAGTGCAACCAAAAGCTAGGCCAAACATGCACCTAACTTCATGCTAGATGGGGTTTGCTATATTTGTCTTTAAAAGAATTTTTATCATATTTAAATGATTTTTATCATGAAAATTGATTTCCCTTAGGGAATCACCCTATGGATGTCCCCTCTCAAAAAAAAAAAATGATGAAAATTGTTGAGCCAAACAGTGTAATATATTGCCAATCATGGATACAGGGTATATTTTTATTGTTTGCTCTACTCGTCGCCTTAATGGAAAACTCATGTCATGAACAGTTATTTTTCTAAAAATACATGCATTATATTTACTAACATATTTATCTGTTGGCAGTATAATGAATGACTGGAACCTACCGAGTTCGCTGTGCCCATGTACTGGTATACTTTTCACTTAGTAATCAGTTTAACTAGCATTATCATGTACTGGTATACTGTTAGCATTTCTGCTTCTTTATAACAGATCCAAAAAATCCGATATCAACTCCTTTGAGTAGTTGGAAGGATTACTACAAGTGGAGAAGCCTTCCTTTTCATTCACCTGTCGCATTGTTACTCCATTGGGTATAGCATTTTTTTTTTCCTGGAGTCTTTATGTTTACTTCCGGAGATTCCTCACTAATTTTGTTGTGATTATTATTTGTCTCTCTTTGGAAAAATGATTGCATATCTCTGTACTATACTCAAAGCAAGACAGGAGGTTAATACAGATGTAAGGTTTAGTTCACTTCCTTATAACCAAGACATTTTAACATAATTGGACTCTATAAAAGGTACAAACAGTGCTGTGTAGTGTTCTGGCCTTCAAGGACCTTTTTTGCTTGAATTCCCCTCTTGGTATAGAAGCCACTAGATAGCCAAATTAAGAATATGAAACATGGTAAGCATATTTATGCTGTCCATCTGACAAACCCTGCAAGAACAATGTTTTCGCTTTCCATGATTAATCTAGAAATGTAATCTCCATATTTTGTTAGCCTTACTGCATGTCACTCTTCATGTTTGTTGCCATGGTTGGAGAAACTTGAGCATCATTCTGCAATGAGTTTACTAGAACTGCTTGAGTATCCCAAAGATTGGATTTCTATTAAAACTCATTAGAAGATGGTGTTCATATTTGTCATCTTCTTAATCTTCAATGGTTTCTTTTCCATCCGATCCTGATCGCATTGTTGTTTAACTAAAACGTAGCCAACTAATGGAATAATAAGTTGAAGGTGTAAATTGCACTTTTAGTCCTCAAACTTTAATTTGTTATAATTTGTTATAATTTCTGGCTTGAACTTTCTAAGTGTTGCAATTAAGTTCTATAGTCCAATTTAATTGAACTGAATACTAATATTTCGTTGATATGGAAGTGGTGTGGTATCTTATTAATTGTCATGTCATCGATTACAATACTACCACATCACCACTATATTACCGTATATCATTATTTGACCAATTAAATTGGACTGTGGAACTTAATTGTAACAATTTAGGACTTTCTGAGTAAAAAATCGCATGAATTAAAGTTTGAGGACCAATGTCGCACCCCTCAGAGTTAGAGGAACAAAAGTACAATTTAGCCTCAGTTGAATGATTCTATTTTTCCTAGCAAGTAAGTAATTCGTTCTTATGTGTTCCTTTCTTATGTGTTTCTGGTGAATGAAATGCCTAAATAAATTAGTGACAACATAGGGCACCTAAGTTACGCATGAATTTCACCGATTGTGATTCATATATCCTGCAATGCCATCTAATAGTTTAGGAGTAATCTGAGTCATGCAACATAATATAGGTGATAATATTACTTTTTTCCTTTACAAAGTTCAAATAATGAATGACTATGTGGTGAGATTAGTTGATGATTCTGTCAAACTATGTGCAGTTCTATTTGGAGTAAATTTCCATGTTGTTTGAATCTCTTCTCGCTGTTGCCTCTGTTTCTCTTCTTTGATGTAGAGAATTGCATAACTATGCAATAACAGTTTATAAATAGTGCTTTAGCATGCCTTGTTTTTTTTTTTTTTTAAAGCCTTTCATGATAGTAACTTAATTTTGTTCCTAATTTACAGCCTCTTACCATATATCACTGCCTTCAACTTTCTTTTGCTAGAAATTCAAGTTCAGAAGTTTCAGGAAAATTGCACATACATTACCTAGGTAACCGGAGCAAGTCTGCAATGTCAACAATGGTTATATAAGTTTATTAAGTTTGATAATTTACAGCTAATCATTGCATAGATAACTTTAGGTTTCTTTTTCTTTGCATATAGCCCTGGAAATATGTGAAAATTGCGCAAATATCCATGCAAAGGTGGTATTTGCACGCATGCCACCAAAAATTTTCTTATTTCTGTTTGTGGTCCTGCCAACTGCATTTATGCAAAACTTGTTTGCATATATTCCTGGCAAGGCTATGAATGCAATCAATAGAGGTTTCGGTGGCCTGCACACAAAAACCAACTTTGCAAGAATATATGTGATATTCTGCATATTTAGAGGGGTCTGCATATTTAAAGGGGTATATATATGTAAAAAAAAACTCATGTTATAAGCTCATCAATCTTTTCTTTGACTTGCATCTCTGAAAATCTAAAATTTCAATTATCATAAGCACAAGGTTCATGTGTAATTTGTTCATTTGAAGGCCCTGAGAAAGAGCTTTTGCAACTTGCGGTCTTTGGAGAGCTGCGGGCACTTTTTCCTGGTCTTCAGCTGTACATTGAGATTGTTGGGCCAGCAGTTCCACAATGTAGGTTAGTTTCATTGCCTATTAAACTTTCGAAAGAACATTCTCATATTTGACTGTTGGCGGGTCCAGGATGTTCAGTGTTTCAATAGGTAATTTCTTTAGGTTATCTGGATTAGTACGAAAATAATAGAACGTTGTGCATAAAGAGACTAATACCTAGTTCTATTTGCTTGCCTTGAAGGGTAGTTTACCAGTAAGTAGGGATCTATTTTCTTCTTTTTACTTATGTCTTTTACTGATTATTCTCCAGGATGTTTGGTGTTTCAATAGGTAATTTCTTTAGGTTACCTGGATTAGTATGAAAATAATAGAACGTTGTGCATAAAGAGACTAATACCTAGTTCTAGACTAATACCTAGTTCTATTTGCTTGCCTTGAAGGGTAGTTTACCAGTTAAGTAGGGATCTATTTTCTTCTTTTTTACTTGTCTTTTACTGATTATTTTTCATCTGTACTTTGAATACATTAGGATGTTGCTTACAAATATATTGATGAGCCAAGGGCAATCTATGCTAGTAATCTTGTGCTTAGGCCAAGCATAATTTTTGTTTCCTTTTGTCTTTTGATTCACACTACATGTTGGTTAATAGGGATGGTGAGACAATATGCATTTCGAACTATGCCCATTGTTCTGAGGAAAGCTGCCATTGTAGATCAAGTGAAAGAACTAATGCAGTGATGCTGAGGCTTCGCAAAGGGTATTATCATGACAGATATACAGATATTGTGAAGGTTGTCTTGAATTCTTCTTTGCTTTGTATGGCAAAGGTTACGAAGCTCTCTAAATTTCTTTGGCATTCAGTAAGCATAAAAGCAGAACGAACTACTAATAATCCAAAAATAGAATAAGACTAGTTAAACTACGAAATGAAAGACTGTCTGAGTCAAATCCTGCTTCCAATGGGATTCTGTAGAGGATCTTGATTGGTCGGCATAAATATCGACCAGTCGAAAGTTTTGATTTGTCAATGCAGATCTTGACCTGTTGAGATCAGACAACATAGACTGCACATAATTTCGAATGGTCTACCAGAATTTCAACCCATCAAAGTTTGAGTACACCGAACATAAGAAAGCTGTCGTATCGAACTAAACAACTGCATAATGAATAGCTGCCTCTACGCAGTTCACTTTTGTTCTGAAGTAATTTTGAAGAGTACTCTGAGTAAATGCATGTGTTTTATCTTTCACCTTAAATTAATTTCTTGCTGTTAGCAAATGGAAAAGATATAATTTTAAGATGGTATCAAAGCCTTAAATGCTTCGAGTCCTTGTTACTTTACATATAACAGGACAGAGCTAATTTTATGTTTTATTAGTCTTAACTAAGTCATTAACTTACTGCCAATTCTACATCAGATTTGACATGTCGTACGAATGTGAACACTTGGGAAAGAACATGAATCAGTAGGAATCCTCAATATAGCAGTTCTTTTATTTTTTCCGCACGAATTGCATATTTGATATTTATCATTCGACTTTTCTGGCATAGACTATAAATTGTTTTGCCATTAATTTATACCTTTGTCGTGCTGATAACAAAAGAAAAATTCTAGAGATGTTTCAGTGCTAGCTCATGTTGGTTAATTTCTTTCAACATCTCGACTAACAAAGAGTTCAGCAGGATTCAAATCCACATCTTATTGTTGCTCCTAATGCTGGTGTTGCCGCATACTCTAGCTGGCTACCAACTATAGTATGTCTTCCCTGTTCAAACTACTTTCAAGCTACTTACTCTTCTGGTGGTATTTGTATTCTGTTTGCACATCAAAATCTTCCTTGACGAGGCTTAGTTTTCCACCAAATATCACTATACACAAGGATCGACATACTGATAAAGAATTTAGACAATGAGACCTTTTTGTTTCTATTGAATTTTCTTTTCTTTTTTATCTGTAATAATTTTGATCATAATGTGATGAGTAATGCATATATTGGTACTTTTATCATCCAAATGGAAGTGAACCTTTTTAGAGCTTTCTACTTGTTCTGAAAACTGGAACTCGTGAATCCCGGTACAATGTGGACCAAAACATAAACATTTTCTATTTCCAAGTTCCATTTTTAGCTTTTGTTAGTAAATAAATTAGAATTCAGTTTCATTATTCTCTTGCAACTTTTAGCAGTGTAGTTTTATGTGCAGCTGACATTTTATTTGTGTCGAATGCTATAATCAAATCCAACTAATTGATTATCATCTTTTTAAGGAATTAATCAAGGAGATGGGCGTCCCGGCAATATTTACCGACTTTTGTGAAGAAGCTGCATTTCTAGCTTCCCGTTGCATAAGCTCTGTAACTGGCCGCCCTCTCAGCCTGCCAGTAAGCTGTTCTGTAGCTTTGCCTCTTGTTGCTTGGGGCTTTTACATATATTTCCCTGCAAATCATCTGTTTACATGTATACATCCTGTAAAATCTGAATTTTCATAAACTTCCCTCAAAAGTGCAGTTTTTTACAAAAATATTGCCCTCATTAAATGGGGATTCATGTCCTAGCTTTTCTTTAGCTGGGCTTGTAATTATGAGAGCATGTACACAAGAAAGTAAGTTTGGAAAATTTTGCTGGGGTATGTATGTAGATCTCATTTTTCTTTAAGATCAAGATAAAATGGTGAACACTTTCTTGCAGATTCAGATAAATCCTTTCCGACAGCCTATGGCGGTTGAAGACAGCGCTTTGTACCTTCCATGCTACTCAAACTGCTTTATTTTCGGTATGTAGAGATACATCAATGTATACCTTAGAGGAGGTGAAATCATCTTAGGTGAGCTTAAACTTGGTTGCTGTAAAATTAGAAAGAGTTTTTTTTGGCTCCTATGCAGCTTTCTGGTTGCTGTAAAATTAGCAGCTGTTTTTTGGCTCCTATGCAGCTCTCTCTCTCTCTCTCTCTCTCTCTCTCTCTCTCTCTCTGTATTTTTTTTAAGAGCACTGCAACCTGCACACTCAGACATGGGTCTAAATCTTAGGTCCCCCATCTAATGGCCCATATGTCTTGTCAAAACTCTGTTTTTTACTACTAAAAACTCTCATCTAGGATTTTCTATACTGTAGGTTGAGGGGGTCTAAGATTTATATCTTTTTCGGGTGTACAAGTAGCATTTTTTTTTTTTTTTAATATATTTATAGAATGCTCGTATGCTGAGAAATCATTCTGACTTGCCTTATATAATTCAAATTATTTGGAAAAAAAATGCTAGTTTTACACCCCAAAAGGGGTGGCTGAGTTATAACCAAAAGCTCTTAATGTTTTTCGTATATATATTTTTTTAAGAAAAAAAAGTTGACAGGATAAAGAGTCAAAAGTTGATTCTTGGATGAAAGGAGGTATTTACACTCTTTTTTTTTGGAGTGTGCACATTTGAAAAAATTGTAGGTGAAGTACATCAATAATTTGGTATTATTTATCATTTATAGTCATTGCTTGTATGCAAAAGGGTAAATGCTATTTATACATCTTAAAAGAGGTGTATATTTTGCGCCCCACTTATTCAAGGGTGCGGTGATTAGTGGAGAGAATTTTATTCTTGGATGAATGGAATGTATGATTTACATCCGTTTTTCAGCGTACCACTAGGTATTGCTCATTCAAAAAGTTTAAGATAACTACAGGTCCCAATCGTAAGTACTCAACTTGTGTCACGAAGAAGTATATTCCTAAAAATGCATGAAAACAGGTAACTGTTCCATTATGGCAGTCATAAGATACAGTAGGGCCCATTAGAAAAAATAAAATAAAATTGAGGGGCTCATTTCAAAATTATTCCGACTATTTAAGCCATTTTGAAATGGCACCATCATTTGTTTTGATTGACTCTCAATACTATCTCATTATTGTAAATGGATTTTATTACTTCTCCCGAAGTTGAAAAAACCACTGGAGCTGTGGAGCATCTTCGTTTCTCATCTTTCCAGTTGAGTCTCAGGCCTCGGACGTTGATTCCGCGGGCCGCTGGACACGGAAAAGGTGTTGGAACAAATATCGCATAGGAATCCGGTTGCAATTAAAACCTAACTAACTTTGTGATAAAAATAAAAATAAACAAACATACAGATAAATGCAAATAAATCAACTCACAGATAATCGCTAAATTTCAAAATTGTGGAAAAAGAATATCAATATATTAATCCGAAAGCGTGCGAGGCACTGCCCTAAGGCGTATTCCCGTCCTTACGTGCGGGATTAACCGGAAATAACACCCCAAGGTACGACCGGAATTCCTCATTCTGCGAGCACGATCGTGAAGGAGGTTGACGAAGATTCTCAACACCCAGTGGATAAGGGGAATGTTCAAAAATGAAAGATAAAAGAATAAATGGATAGAGATTAACCAATGATTAAAAATCTTTTCTGTCTGCTCTATCTTAAGCAAGAAGAAAAGGAAAAAGACCTAAAAAGGAAAGAGGATTTTACGTTTTTCTCTTACGAGAAAGAAGCGGAACCCGCCCAACGTAACACGGAAGAAACGGAACGGAAAAAAATTCCGTTAGTTTCTTTCTCATTAAGAAAGATACTAAAATAATTAAATAAAATAAAATAAATAAAGTAGTAAATAAATAGAATCATAAATAATAAATAATAAATAATTTAAAGTTCAAATAAAATAAATTCAAACTCAAAATTTTGAGTTTTTCACCAACAATCCCCCACAAAACTCAAAATTTTAAAATTACGAATTAAAATCAAATTTACTGGGTGTTTTATACTATGCAATGGGTGAGGTGTCTTTAAGAGACTTAACCCCACTTAGTGTAAGTGATTTCCATCAGAAGGAATCGGAGTGAACCAGGTCTTGAACTACGTTCCTTTGACCCTGACTTCAACCACCACACACACAGTACAG
Organism: Ananas comosus; assembly: GCF_001540865.1. Classification (NCBI taxonomy): domain Eukaryota; kingdom Viridiplantae; phylum Streptophyta; class Magnoliopsida; order Poales; family Bromeliaceae; genus Ananas; species Ananas comosus. Next base: position 10,189,583 of record NC_033629.1, on the reverse strand, counting down.
AATTCTCCGTCGCGGGTCTGTGCGTTAATGGCCATGCACAGTACCTTGATTTTTCATAAGAGTTTCTATGGATAGCCCATATCACATAGCCGCGGCCACATACGGATACTCTTATATAGGTGGTTTCCTCCAGGGATGTGTGTAGAGTCACATCTCGCGAAAATTATCGCCTTGGATCCCATTAAGAGCTCTCAGCTCAACCTGATCCACTACACAGAGCACTACTCACCATAGGGATGGGATTGGAGCTAAAGCTCCTTTATAAAATTTGTAGAAAGTGCTCTTGGCCAACCTGACAGCTTGTTTTTACCACATTGAACCTTCTTCAAGGGATCTCCTATCACAAAGGTTGGGTTCCCACTGCAGGAAGGCCCTTTACGGGCAAAGTCCCATCCCCCTCGATGACTACAGGACCATAGTCCTCTTTAGGCCTTCAATCTGGTAATCTGCAAGATTCTAGTCAAATCTGACAAAACTCAAATAAATAATATGATAGATAATTAACCATCTAACAGATTTCTATCTCAATATAATATAAATGTTAACTTTAGAATTTATAAATTTTATTTACAAGTTAAACACAATGATAGACAAAATGAAAACATGAGAGCAATTATAATATCAAAATTTATCAAACTGATAAAGACGCTCCCCCACAATTTCAGAGATATACTAAAATTTAAAAATCATGAAATTTAATCATGTTGAATAGAGTTTGATTCAACAGCAAAAGACGGACCAAACAATTTTTTTTAAAACAAAATTGATTTCAATTAGGTAATTTCGAGCAAATAACATATGCAATCAAATAATATCTATGCAGCAAATAGATTTTAAAAATTGCTGAAATAATAGAAAAAATAAAATTTAGAAATAGTGTTGCAGGTTAGATACTGTGAAATCAAATCTCCCTTGGAACAAAATATTTTTCCTTCCCTTTTTTTTTTTCGAAAAATAGTATATTTATATCTCTAAAATTAAGTTTTAAAATCTATTTGAAAATAAGTTTTAATAAATCTCAACAGTGGAAAAGAAAGTACTGTAGCAATTTTTTTTTAATTAGCAATGGGTTTTACTGTAGCAAAACTAAAACCCGTACACACAGGAAAGCTAAAAATAATTACTGTAACAATTTTTAAAAAAACCGTACACTTTAAAAAAATCACTGTAGCAAATCCCTTTTTTTTTAACAAAAAAATTTTAAGGAATTTTCAATAGCAAAACTCAAACCGTACATAAATAAAATGTTATTTACTGTCGCAAAAAAAAATCCACCCTTTTGAATCCGTACGGTAAAAATAATAACAATAAAAAAAATAATTTGCAGATAAACAATATCCAATTAGAAATTAAAAATGCTAATCCCAATTTATTTAAATTTGAATGACAAGCATACAAGCAAGTTGTCAAACAGAATTATATGCAAAAATATATATGTATATATTTTAATAGATTAGCACCGTCAGATTTAATCACAATNCAATTAAGGCGTGCATTCCTGCCCTTATGCGGAATCCCGTCACGGAGCGTGCGAAGGCCTAATTATACAACTATAAGGAAAAGGTGTTAAAACCCTAAATCGCTAATAGACACTCAACTAAATAAACGCAAATAGACATACAAACAAACAAAAATAAAAATAGTGTTTCAATCAATCTAAAATTAGTGTTAGTCTAAAAGCGACGCCATAAACAAGGTTGTACAATGTGTAGAAAGAAAAGAGAAGATAAAACTGAGAATACCTTATTACGTACATCTATACTAGCCTCCTCTCGAATACATCACGTAGTCACTGTCTATATATAAAAAAATACTCCTATAAATAATGTTAAACAACAAAATTAATGGTTATAAAGACATTAGACCCTAATATACAAAACAACGCCATCATGTATTGAACAAAGATCTTCCTTAAGAGAAAAGATGTAGATTAAAAGGTACTCTCAATCACTACAAGGTCAAACTCTACCTTCCTTATGAGAAGAGATGGAGGTACTCTCAACGTGATATTAAACTAGTACAAAGGAAAGAAAACAACGAGTGAAAGGATCGAGTGTCCTGTACCTTATTGTATTTTACCTTTACGGTAAATTGGTATGAAGTTTTTAAACGTATAAGAGTTAGCTTCATTTATCTTCATACCTCCATACTCATCTCCATACTTATCTCCATATTATAATAGTACGTTTGTTTGTATCCATAGTCTTACTAGTACACAGCCTGATGACGGGAAAGAAACCTTTCACTATATAGTTGAACTGTTACATCTTCTGAATGACATTTGTTCAGGAGGCTGACTAGAAACTTTACGAATTACATTACGGTCTTAGTGACGATAGACCAGATCCTAATTTCATGTATCCTTAAAATGGTTAGGTTTTATGATTCCAGTATATGTGGTTTTAACCATATTGTTAATTAAAACAATTCTCACCTAATTCAAATCTACATTTTATTCGTCCCTTTCATTCCTCCTCAACTTCCTCTGTTACATCATGCATTTTTGCCTTCACAAACTAACTTGTTTTTTATCCACTACTCGATCAATTCATGAATTCATTCTTTCTAGATAAAATAGATTTTACAAAACAAGATAACAAAATAGACAACCACCGTAACGAGAGAATTTATGAGACGTGTAAGTAGACTCATACTTAACTTCAGGAAATCTCCAAGTTTTATACCAACTTGGGACCCGTTTAACGTCTTTTCATCTAATCGACCAGAAACCCGGAATCCCACACCAAAGTTTTACATTCAATGTCACAACAAGGACATGAGTAATCACCCACCTAAACTCTTTTACAGTTCAAATCCTCTTAATTCGATAATGGTTACTGGAACCACCGTCGTGCCTCATGTATAAACTTCTCTAGAAATTATAAACATAAACGGATTTAATGCATTTACGGTTCCTTGACTTCATAGGGACACGTTTTGATTAAATCGCATAACATGCTAAATGTAGTACGCACGAATGATAACGTAAAAAGAATGTAAATAACCTACATAAGTATGAGATAACATCGATCAGTTTAAGATTACACGAAAAATAAACAGACTTTGTCGTTGTCCTTGAATTTTACTTTCTTATAGTCTACCGTCGTTTCGCAGAACTATTACGGGAGAACCACTCATTTTTAAACCATCAACACATGAAAAGACTACGTAATACAAAGTCAGATGTCTTATAAATAACACTTACAAACGATCGTAGTAAAGTTATTTCTTTACCACAATTAATGAACTAAAACGAACCGTACGTTAACTAAGAAGAAACTATATGCCACGGCAATTGTCAAGTATAAATCAACTTCTAAAAAGGTAAAGAGACTTAACGCTTTGAGATATATAAGAAAGCATCTAACCTCCTAAAGTTTTTGTCATCTAACTCAAAAATAGAAATAAGTCGATTGAAACCGCTAAAAGAAAAGAACTAAGAAGATCACCAAACAAATTGTTTTCGCCCTTATAATACCAAAGCCAAAAACCGTTACTTTTACCTTATCTCTTAGAGTTAATCATATATTACGATATATTACAGTTCTAATGGTCCCTCTCCCAAGTTCAAAGACATGATACGTAAACTTTTGACCGTGGAAAAGATTATATAAGACAGATGAAAAGTACAAGAGAAAACTATATACTATTAAACATTCTCCTTGTAAGACAAAGACCATTTACACTATAAAAAAGATAGAGTTGTCACGATTAACTAAAATGGTAGTAAAATTAGAAACTTGCCTTTGATTTTATTGTCAAAGGTTCAACGTATATATATATATATATATATATATATACATACATATTACTACGAAGGTTAGTTGGATACCTGCTACTATTAAAAATATAAATGAGAGGATGTTTCCTGTTACTTTTTTAGCATTACGCACCTTAAGGATGACAAAGTAAACGACTAGTTTGAAACTTTATAACAGAACTACATGATGGCCGAAGATATGTATACCGATACTGACATTGAGGACATTTTATAGTGGTATCCAAAACTCCTCCAAGTAGTTCCAACTATTGCTTAACGCAAGTGGCCACTGTTTCCTACTTTAACAGCTCCTCCATGAAAAGATAAAGGTTGGTAAAAAGATTTAAAAGAAAATTAGGGTAGACTTTTCTTTTATTAAGTACCTAAAAGAAACGCTACCATACAAGAACATTTGGTGACTATTGAGAAAACTCGCTAGTTTGTAGAGTCATACAAAAAGCAACGACTTGGACCTGATTTTATAAATAGAATCCGGAGACAAACAACGTAGACAAAGTACGAAGAAGTTTAGATTACGGAAAAGACACTTTGAAGTGAGACGATTAAAATAAAAGACGTGTTTAAACAGATCTCAACTTTGAGAGAAAAGAGGAAAACGATTAGAGAGAGAGAGAGAGAGAGAGAGAGAGAGAGAGCGTATGTGTGTGTGTGTCCACCGATCCGTTGAAACATAGTTATAGGTGGGTCTATTGGAGGTGGATGGCAGCGGCGACTGCAGCGACCCTCTCATGCTCCACGGCGAGGCAAACGGCTTCCTATAAGGCGCTGGTCTCCCTTCCGAAGTTACCTGAAACTTATAATTCTAGGCGTCCTTTACTTCATTAAACATTAGTGTCGAAGCCTTTAAGTTGATACGAAAAATACGGTCAAAATAATAATCAAACCTTTGACAATGTCAATCAACAGAGTCCGGAGTCAACTCTACTAGAATGTTCTAATTCAGTTTACCTTTCTACGTCTCGTCCAGTCAACTAAAATACAACATTAAAACCACGATTAAAAACTGTAATAGGACAGTACGAAAACCGTTAAAGATTAAACAAAGGGAGTTCAAGGGACGACAAAGTAAGAAATAATAGATAAAAAACACCTTAAGAGTAAAAAACCCCAATTTTTTTTTTGTCCCCTACGAACCTAAAGTGAGACAACAATTCTAAGTACACCCACCTTAGGGTGTCGATAACATTTATAAATCTTTAGTCTCAAATATTAAAAAATTATAATTACTATTTTTATCTACCCCGAGCTGAATAGTACGTTGAAAACTGGGTCAGTAACTATAATATTTCCTGTTTTATCTTTTATCATTAATTTCATAAAAAAAAGGATGACGTCATTCGGAAATAACACCCCAAGGTACGACCGGAATTCCTCATTCTGCGAGCACGATCGTGAAGGAGGTTGACGAAGATTCTCAACACCCAGTGGATAAGGGGAATGTTCAAAAATGAAAGATAAAAGAATAAATGGATAGAGATTAACCAATGATTAAAAATCTTTTCTGTCTGCTCTATCTTAAGCAAGAAGAAAAGGAAAAAGACCTAAAAAGGAAAGAGGATTTTACGTTTTTCTCTTACGAGAAAGAAGCGGAACCCGCCCAACGTAACGCGGAAGAAACGGAACGGAAAAAAATTCCGTTAGTTTCTTTCTCATTAAGAAAGATACTAAAATAATTAAATAAAATAAAATAAATAAAGTAATAAATAAATAGAATCATAAATAATAAATAATAAATAATTTAAAGTTCAAATAAAATAAGTTCAAACTCAAAATTTTGAGTTTTTCACCAACAAAAGGCTGTCGACAACCCCAACAATGTCGACGGCGAAGATGCTTCTTTACTTTTCTTATTCTTGTCACTACAAGGAAAAGAGATTTTTGGTGGCTGTTTTCTTGACCTATACTGATGGTTTAAACCGCCCCTACAAAACATAAGTGCGAACACTACAGGAAAAAACGCTCGTAGAGGCTTGTAGAGACGGTTCCTACAACTATGTTGACAAACTAGAGGGTGTGCCCGACAGAATTCGATGAGGGGAAGGAGGTGACGGTGGTAGTTGAATATAAATATTAAAAGCGCCGTTTTCTTACGGTCTAAGCTTTTGAAGAATAACGATTGTTTCATATAAATTTACATGGTATAATTAAGCTCCATCTGCAGTGCATTTGAATAGTGGCTTGTGTTGCATGACTCATGCCCGATGTGCGGGTGCTCAGGGATCTTGATTGAAGCAATGAGAGGAAGTGCGTCATGGCGCCATTCCGCCGGTGGCGGCTTTGAGCTGTCGGGCGTTGGAAGGTTGGTTGTTGTCACCGTTGATCAATGAGCCGAAGGTAGGGCGGATTTGTCGAGAGCACTTTGTGGATTGGGCAATCGATTGTCCGTCGAGCGTCAAGGTCGATCAATTGAGAAAGACTCGGTATGAGCGGATGATGTTCTAAGTTTGAGCACATATTAGAGTGATTATTTGGTCAAAATGTTTCTTCTAAAACGATATAAGGCAGGAAGTAACATCAACTGAGTAAGAATCGTTATTGACAGATTAGATTTATACAGCAGGTAGAGACCGGTGCAGATTCGGCATGCGGAAAACTCTTGCCCACAGATTGATCTGACTATTGAATGTGATGGCAAGGTGCTGGTTGATTTCTCACTTGACTGACTGTTGGATCATCATTGGCGAGTAAAACATGGCTTGTATTTCGAACGGAAAGTATGATCGCTGGTCCGTAAGAAACCACATAAGGATTTCCTGCAAACTGGGACGACAGAGAATTTACGCCTTCTAATGCATATCTGTTAAGTCTTTTGCTATCAAAGAAGAGTCATATATAGTGAATGCACTGTAGTAAAAAGAAGTTTGATTGCGTTTACCAGAGGCGTATTTTTTATGGGAAAATATAGGGAAGTAGGCAATTCACTAATCAAAGAAATATATATATATATATATATACTATATAAAACAAGATCAATATCTTTGTACTATATAAAACAAGATTATGTGAAATTTTGATAGAAAATTCTTTATACTATATAAAACAAGATTAATATCTTTGATCTAAAATTTTAATGTCATATTATCACGTTTTGTAAGATTTTTATTTTCAGTCGTTGATTTTGAGCCCCTTCCTTCACTAGGTAAATAATAACGAAAAATCGCATGATTTATTTTCTAGCTACTCCAAATACTCTAGATCAAATTTAACGGAACCGATCGACGATTCGAAAGTCGTAACATCAAAAACGACCTGGAAGCACGGAAGGCTCCGTGCTTCCAGAAGCATAGTAGCCTCACTCTATATATATAGAGAGAGAGAGAGAGAGAGAGAGAGAGAGTGTCCATCTGCTGGAATACTATCGATAGCACCAAGTATTTAGTGCTATCAAGTTTTCTGCCGTTAGATTTAACTCTTCAATTATTTTCACCCGTTAGATTATACTGTTAAACCAATAGCTCAATCCTAGAAAGTCCATATCCTTCTAATGGTACATTTTTTCACCCAAGGGCCAAAAACCTAATACACTAATAGCTTGGCGCTTATTTAATCCAAAACTTTTATTTTTTGCTATAAATGTAATTTATTATTCTTATAATTTTTAAAATTTTTGTTCTTTTCATATTTTTATTCTTATATTTTTAATGCAGCTGGTTCTTCTTTAGTTTTTTATATTCGTATTCTCTTTTATTCTTTGACTTTTTTTAATTTTTTTTCTTTTTTATTTTATTTATTATTTATTTTTACGGAATAAACCTGCCGCAACACGCGGTACCTTTGATAGTTTTTCATTATAACTGAGCTAAAAATAGTGTTGTGGTTCACTGAAGGATATAGTTTTGTATGCAGCCGGTACATTAATTGTGCACTGTACTTCTTAGAACCCTACCATAGAGGTTCTAAATAGAGGTTTTAAATTCATAATTCAATTTATCAGATGCATTTTATAACATGCACAAGGCATATATTTCATAAGACCAAGTTTAGACACTTTTCTAATAAATCTAATGCTGCCTCTTTTTATATTGCTGATTTTTCTGAACTGTTTGGTGGGCAATTAACATAGAGAAACTGTTCGAAAAGTTATATTCTAGTACAGCAGATGATCACTGTCCTAAAAACCATTTATCCAAAATTTTACATGTTGTCTGAGATACTGATATCATTTTTCTGTACAAATACATTTCTTTCAGATGTTGTCTGAGATGCAGATATGTTTTTCTGTACAAATGCATTTCTTTCAGGAAGTCATCTGTACTTTGATTAAGCCCATGCTAAAATCCCACAGCTTCTTCGCGAGATCTTCGTCGGTCGCATGAGATTTTACTTCTGTTATATTGCTGTCGACGAAGAATTTGCCGCTGACTCCCCGCACTTGCGGATGCAATGCCAAGTAGCATGTTGTGGCTGCTCCCTGCATTAGAAATGGAATCTCAAAGTCAGCTAAAAAGTGCTTCTCGTGCTCAAATTTCATTCTACTAGTCACATTATGCCCAAAGGGTTTCTCCTTAATCAAATTCTGCGTAAATGGAACAAAACCACATGGTGATTCCAAAAAATCTTAATAACAATCTTATTTCCATATAAATATAGCTACATAGCAGACGGGCATTCTTTAAAAGTAGCACATATAAGAAGAATTATAAGCCATTAGTAATTCTGCAGTTTCCAGTAAGTACATACAAAATGTTTCAGAAAGAATACATGTTCTTCTACTTGAAAATTAAATAGATTCATGTCAAGGAATAACTCTTCATTGTACGCGGCAGCATAGTTTGTTTTCTTGTTAAAAAAAACGGTATAATGTCGTATTTACTCTGTCTATATATTATCACTTCTGTACGATAGACGTGACTCTAAATATGATTATAATCGATAACTGAGTACCCATCCATATGCATACAACTTGAAAGCATCAAATGGAATGTCAAGAAAATAACACATGATGAACAAGTAGTTTTGATGTGCACATGTGCGAACAAACACACACCCAAATAAAAAAGAAAAGAAAAAAAAGAGAAAACAAAACAAAAGCTTAATTTCCTAAACTTACTTGTTGAACATTTTTCAATACATATTTACCAAGTGTAGCTACAAGACCTGCAAAATAGATAACAGTATGTTTAACCCACTACATATGACAGATTAGAGTTAAAAAAATATGTATACTGTAAAATCAACTATTGTTTGTTACATTTTGAAACTTTCTCAGGGCCACAATCAACTTTAGCATTTCTGTGGAGTTTGTGGACAACAATCAGCAAATATTCTTTTAACATACTAATCTTTGTATTATTTCCACTTGAGAACAACATATATAGATGATACTTTGACAACGCAAAAGATGAAATATTGCTTCTTTCCAACTTTCGATCAGAAGATGTAGAATCATGAATATATCTCAAGATTTGAAAAAAAAACATTTTAAAGATCAACAAATAAGTAGGTGTTAAACATAGTATCCTCGATTCATAAAAATTATAGCAATCGCTATTTCTGAAAGGGGAGTTTCAAAAAGTAAAATAATTGCAATCCTTGTTGTATGCAAGAATACTCGATAGCATATTCACTTATGCTTCGCCTAACAAGCAGCTCTTCATACATCAAATAACCCTATACATATCATGTGCTTGCTTACCTTCCTGCTAATTCTTAATAACCATAAAGTTCATTTACTCGCCAGCCATTTCCAAACTTTTGATAATTGGCTTCTTATTTTCCCAGATGGCTGGAATTTCTTAACTTCATATAATCTATCAGAGTCTCAGAGTTGTGTTCAACTTATAGAATTATATGAATCCAAAGGGGTAAAAAAAAATCCCCAGTTAAACGCAAAATATGCGAAAATAAATGAAATAAAGTTAGATAAAGAGAAGGTCATACCATCAAGAAAACCTTGATACCGCATGATATTGGTGACGATACCCCCTGGATGAAGTGCATTAACTGTTATCTTCACATCTTCATGCTGTTAAAGACAAAGGAGAGAATTGTCAACCAAAAGTTAAGGTATGACTCATACCTTCGTAAAGAAAAGAAACCACGAAAGTTGGAGAATTTTAGAATATCAGGGTGAAAAATGGTTTGCTAATAAAGTGATTCTAGAGGAAGCCGAAGAGCAAGATATGCTCTTCAACTTTCGTCTTCTACAAAATGGATACTAAACTTATTTTATCCAACAAATGCAGTGAGGAACCTCGGACTCTTTCTTCTCTTTTCTTCTCTAGTAGGACCGGGTACTCAGAAGCGAACACAATCTATAGGCCCTCCTCCCGATTAGTAATGTGAAACATCTTTAGTATACTATGAAGATAGAGATCAAAAGATTACTTGGCTATTGAGGTAAATAGATTGAACTGTGGAAGATTGTTTTTTCTCCCATGGCATTGGTAAAAAAGGAAAAAAATGTGAATACAACAAAATGTATAATATGTGATAGCTTCAGCAATTTGTAAGAGGCTTCGAAAATTAGCAAAACAACTATACAGGCTAATCATTTTATATGTTTAAAGTGAAACAAGAATTGTTCCTCTGTTAGTACAGTGATCCATTTGAAGAAAAAGAAGAGCATCGACACCTTCAATTGCTTAGAGAGCTCCTGAGCATGCAAAATATTGGCGAGCTTGGATTGCCCATAAGCAAGAATACTTTTGTACCTAGTGATAACCAAAAATATAAAATAAAATAATATAAAATAAAACAAAACAAAAGTAAAATGAAAAAAGAAAAGTTGCTAGTTTTCAAAAATAGAGTTTTACCCCAATTCATCATTGATCCTATCAAAGCGAATTCCTTCATGGTATGTAAGCTTGTAACTATCTGAAGAAACAATGATGATCCTTCCTTCTATGTTAGTTTCCTGAGCAGTCCTTTTCATGCCCTCCAACAAGAGATGTGTTAAAAGAAAATGGCCTGCAAAGATGGCAGTGTTTTTCCTTCAATGTGTTTTTTAAGTGTTGGTCATCCAAAAGATACAAACAAAAAGAAATATTTTCCACATGTGAGAATTTAAAATTTTGAACAGGAAAATTACCCAAGTGGTTTGTGGCAAAATGCAGCTCAATGCCATCCTCAGAAAGTGTGAAAGGAGCAAAAGCAATTCCTGCATTATTACTTCCAATAATAGGACAAATTATTTAACCACCCCGTTGACATTGATTGAAGGGCTTTTTTTGCATTTAGCCCTCTCAAAAAAAAAATTTACAAATAGTCCCACAAAATTTATATTTGCAAGATTGGCCTACGCGAGCACCACGCAAGCGTGGATGGAGGAGTAGGTTAAGTTGAATACGGTGAACCATTCACCGTGTTTGGACACGGTGAATGATTCACTATGTTCCATTATTTTCCTATCATGGTATTACGTAGTATTTGAGATTTACGGTTTAGGAAGGACACGGTGAACCATCATTGTATCCAAGGTTTAAAGTTCCATGGCACGGGGGCGTGCCGTTATGTCCCTGGCACGGTACTGCACAGATACGCTTGCGTGCCGACATGTGGCACGCTTGCGTGCCGATAGATACGCATGACCTCCTACTGGCACGCTTTGGCATGGACTTATTTTAGTTTTTTTGGTTCCAATAAACTCTTATAATATTATTTTGAAAAATTTAAACAAAATAATTATGAATATTTAATATATATACCTTACTATACTCATCAATTAACATGCATGAAAACTTTTTGTAAGTAAAGTACAGCCATACCTGATGCAGAATGAAATTAAAATATAATAATAAAATTCACAAGTACAATAATTATTTAAATTTACATCTTTACATAGAGATAACTGCGTAATTCCACATAGATCGTCGCGCTTGATCATATGGCATATTATTATCTGCAGATACAAGATTTATTTGATAATGTTGATATAAGTATTGCCGGTATTGTGAGAAATTCATATATTCCTAATATTACATCTATATTTTTTGTTCTTTTATTTTTTAAAAAAATATCTGATCAAAATTTGTTTAGGAAATTGATTTTTGTTTCTTTGATTCATCGAAAGTTTCATGGTGCGACAAATTTTGACAAAATTTTTTGTGAAAAAAAAATGAATGTCTGTGGTGGAAGCGGAGGGCTCGGTATGGATCAAGTATGTCAATTAAAAATTTGCTATCAATATAGAAGTTAAAAAAAAGGTATCCGCCAAAAAGTAAAAAAGAAGTTGAAAAAAAGACAACAAAGTGAAAAAAAGACAATATAGGTAGCCCAAGGGGAGGGGAGGGGGGGCTCCAAACCCCAGAGGACAAAAGGAAAAAAAAACCAAAAAAAGAAAGCCAAAAAGGAAAAAAAAAAAATTGGCAGCACCCACGGTACATGCCGCCGGCACACACCTGCGTGCCGCTTTGTCTCGAGCGGCACGCAGGTGCGTGCCGCGAGACAGAGGGGGGGTCCGAGACCCCCTCTGTACCGTGCCCTCTTTTTGGGGGCACGGTACGGCACGCCCCCGTGCCGTACGGCACGGGCGGCACTTCAATCCTTGACTGTATCCAAACACGGTGAATGGTTCACTGTATTCAACTTAACCTACCGCCACGCCCACGTAGCGCTCGTGTGGCGCTTGCGTGGAGAGGATAGGGTCAATCTTATAAATATAAATTTTATGAGGTTATTTGTGGAAAAAAATTTTCTGAGGGGGCTAAATGCAAAAAAATTCCTGGATTAAATAAACTTCTTAAATACCAATAAGGATCTTTCTGGGCCTGGCTGGAGCTTCTGCAAAGCACTAACATATTTTATTGAAGTCTTCAATAGCTTTTCGTTGTAGCAATAGTAGAAGCTTCATATTGGAGCTTCTAATTTTAGGTCCAATAAGCTCATCTCAGCTTTCTGAAACAGCAAAAGCTCTAAGTATTTTGTTTGCTAAACACTTAACTGCTGCTTCTGAAACAGCAAAAGCTCTAAGTATTTTGTTTGCTAAACACCTAACTGCTGCTTCTGAAACAGCAAAAGCTCCAAATATTTTGTTTGTTAAACACCTAACTACTGCTTCTTAGAGGAGAGAAGCTATTTCACAAGCTAGGCCAGATATGACCAGTTAACTAAATGCAAAAGAGAAATCAAAGGTAAGAGCTTTCCGAAATTTCAAGATTCAACAAATCTTACATAAGGATATTCAATGGAAGATTTTGCGAGTTGAAGTTCTCCGCAAAATTTCTTATCGATGACATTGAACTGAGGTCTAAAACCATGACATCAACTTTAGCATTGGGAATTTCTTTTATTATTACTGCTTTCACACATGCACCGGCTGATGCGTTCCTCACCCCCATTATTACATGTACACCACGTAATGCAAGAACCCTACATGTTTCGGCACCAATTCCACTTGATGCACCTAAACAAATTATTTAATTAGAAGTACTACTAAAAATAAAATATAATATAAATAGACATATAAGTTGGGGAAGGAAAATGAAGAAGAACTAATAAATGGAACTTGAAAATTAGATAAATTAAATAGAAAATGAGCAAGCTAAAGGGCGTAGACCATACCACTATATGTATGCACTAACAGGTAAAATTGACACAAAAAAATAGAGAATTTATCAAACGATTAGCCATAAAATAAACAAATGTAGAAATGGCACAGAAAAAGTATTTTACTCTTATAGTTCGAATTTTTTAACTTGTTAAAGAAAGAACATTTTGTTGAAAAATAAACTGATATGCTGAATCATTTGACAACTCCATTACACCAAAGTTCATTTAAGTAGATGAATTTCAGAGTTGAAACACAACTATAATTTGAATAGTTAACTTCTACTCATTCTAACTATCAAAACAGACATATTCCAAACTCATAGGAAGTTTCATGTTGCTAAAAAGGAGCACATAATATTTTACTCTAAAAGCTTTTGGAACAATAAATATCAAGTATTGAGAACTTTTCCAACTTCATCATAGCTTATTAGACAAAGCACAAATAGAAAAGTCGCCACTGGGTAAGACTAACATACCACTAAGCCTTAAAATGAAGTTATTTCGCATGAAGTACTCATAAATTGTACAAGCCAAACTAGAGCATAAAAATTATGATCATGTTATACTGGTCATTCATAAAAACCATAAGATGATAAAAAGAGTAGAGATTAGAGAAAGAGAAGTACATGATTTCATTGATTAAATGAGGGGGAAGAACAAACCGCAAAAGAATGGTTAAAATGGGGATACTGCAGAGCCTCAAATAAACATGAAATTTTGAATTTCCTAATTCACAAAAACTGCTATCCTAGAAATTGATTTCCCGTCAATTAGTGCCACCAACAAAGGTTTATGGGAAGGACTACAATTGAAGCACTTAGATAACTTCAAGAAGTCGAACCCTTAGAGGCCAAAAACTAAAGCAAATTTTAATGGAAAAAATTCATGGACTATTGATGATGTATAACCATAAAGAAACAAAACCTTAAGAGAATGCAAGGCAACAACAACATAAAGCATCACTTTCACAAAACAATGAAATTAAAATCAGAATCAGAAGAAAACAGAGCTTAGTGTTCACCAAACAAAACAGCATGAATCTCAAGATTAGTAGGACAACAGAAAATAACACGATTCCAGTAAAACCAAAGAGATCTTTCCAACTTCTTCTTCTTCTTCTTCTTTTTTTTGAGAAAAATCTTTCCAACTTCCAAAATCAATAGTTAATCACTATTTCCTACAAAACCAGTCATATCCAAACCAAGGATTTAAGTTGTCGTGGCACGAGGTTGTGCCAGAAACTTGCCGGCATGGTACAGCGCGGTGTGTGCTGGGCCGTGCCGATGCGTGCCGGTCACCAAAAATATATGTGCGCCGATATGTAATGGCACGAAATATTTATTTTTTTAACAACAACATATGACAATTATTTATTATATATTTTTATCAAATCTTTTGAATTTTATTGAGAAAATTACTCACTAATTTCAAGAATAAAGGGTTTTGAATTGTGTCAGCGGCTGTATCGTGCTGATATTTTGTTGGCACGATACGGCACTGTGGATACGGCCCGTGTCGATGGGCACTTTAATCCTTAATCCAAACAACTAAAGAAATGGAACAGTTTACAACTTAAATGCACTCAACAAATCCAAACATAAACAAATCAAAAAACAAAAAGAACTCAGGTGTTGCAATTTGCACATCCTAATCCATCAATCCACCATCCTCTTCCACAAACATAACAGCAAAGAGCGGGTAAAGAGAAAAGGTTACAAAGACCCATATGAACTTTGCCTGATTGCAAATCCACACCTGGAGATTAAGAAGTTCAAATTTTACTCCCTAGACAATCAATTTTTTTCCAATTGATCATTCAATCTAAATGTTACATCAAATTATAATTAAACACATGCATTAATTTGTCCCCATCATCTGCTCACCCTGCTGAACTTCGTGTCTCACCGTGCTGAACTTCGTGACTTTCACAAAACTTAAAAAAACAAAAAACCTTGTTAAGATTTCTAATAACACCAAACTTGTGAGTTCAGAGGTGATATAAAGAATTTTTTTTATTAATAGGCTTAAAAAAATATTACGATTATAAAAATAGTTCTTCTTCAAAAAATTTATTTATAAAATTAAATCTATACAGTGAATGAATTACCGCTGTCTAAATATGGCAAATCGTTCACCGTTTTTTTCAAAACATTAAAGTTATTTTCAGTGTTTAATGTTGTATATATATATATATATATATATATATATATAAAAGAGTAAGATGAAAGCAGTGAATAATTTACCGTTTTGAGAAAATAGCGAATCTAAATAAGTAATAGATGAGAAGACTGGAGATAATTTGCCACATGACCGTCAGAGCGCATCTGGGAAGACTGGATATAATTTTGAATTGAACGGTTGATTTGAACAGATAAATTAGTTTTTATATACATATATTTTAAAATTTATACAAAAAAAGAAAAAATTATAACCTGGGTATAATGATTTAGTGAGATGAGGAGATGAGAGTGGACCTGTGACGATGGCGGTGAGTCCGGAGCCGTCGATTCCCTCCGTCACCTCCTCCGCCGTAGATGAGGATGAGTAGCCAGACGGCCCCCTCCTGCCCAACAAACGCCACATCGATCCTCTCGAG